>NC_056749.1:525954737-526254737 GCF_019279795.1 Protopterus annectens | reverse complement strand
TTTGATGCTACCACACTCTGTCTATATATCTGTGGCTGCAGGGGACTGGGTATATGTGTGCATACTGACTGTGTGCGGGGACAAAAGGGAGGAAGTAGGATGCCAACCCATGGGACAGATTCAGCTCCCAACAGCCCCACCTGTGCCTCACTATGGCCACCATCATCATCAGAATCTAATGAGACACTGACATCAGGTTGTGAGGGGGACAGATTTCAACTCTGATGGTCACCTGTGAGGAGAAAGTCAAAATAAGTACATTACTACCTGCACTATTATGCATGGTGATCCACACACACACACACACACACACACACACACACACACACACACACACACACACACACACACACATACAGGTGAGGTGCCACAACTGCGTTACACATACCACATCTTATTTTTGATTCCATGCACAACACAGAAGCAGATTACAACATATACAAATAAGACAGGCCAATTAAACCCCATGCATTGCAGCTATGTCTGGTTAATGTTGCCACTACTATAAATCTGCTAGATAAATGATTTGTCAGTGTATGTGATAGACCAACACCTAAAACACAGTGCACCAGTCTTCAGCATACTATTGCCCCATGTATTGTAGACTGCATAGACCTTCACAAAAATAAGTGCAAATATGTTACAGCTCCTGCACATACACTACTGTGATTACTGATTCAATACACTTCAGTTAACCCCTTTGAAAATTAACATACAAGTAGTGTACTCTGGTTAAGCATATCAGTTGTGTATACAGTAAAATGGCAGCCATTAACATTCTTAGGCTATATATGATCCATACAAAATCAGTATCACACTCACCAGGTACAAGACATTGGACTCCAGCCACACCTGATGTACCTATGGAAATGTGAGGGAGAAGTATTGTCAGCAATAACAAATGTGGCATTGTTACAGGATAATACGTGTGTATAGCAACATGTACAGTAGGTACTGTGATACTGCCTACATTGCTGACATTCTAAGTATGTGTGCACAAGTGTACCTTACAAATGACCCCACCCAATGCAGATTGACTTGACATCCATGTACTGGTATGCAGCGGCTGCCACAATGACTGATACAGTATTACAATGATGAACACAGGAGAATTACCTGGATGCTCCTCTGCTGTGGATGCTATGGCACCCACCTCCAGGATATATGGGGTGATGGATGCTTGGGAGCTCGTGGTTGATCCCAGATTCACCAGGAATTCCTCTGTGGTTGAGAGTGGTTCTACTGCTGCAGGCCCTCCACCGGTGGCAGCATGGTCCCTGGTCACAGCAGCGGCCCTTTGCCATGCAGCATTTACCATGTCAGTTGCCCTGTGGTGGACCTGCTTGTAGCTTCTGTCCTGTAGCCCTACATGGTTGACTGCTGTGACAAGGTCAGTCCACAGTGTTGCATGTTGCTTACAATTCTGGCAAGTCCTGGAGAGCAGAATGTTATGAAGCAGTCTGATGCCATCCAGGATAACATCATTTTCCACAGCGGAAAATGGTGGGTGCCTCCATCTATACATCCTTTCTGAAAGACAAGTATAGGGGAACACATCACAGGACCACATACAGTGCTCTCAACTATGTACAAACCCTGCACATCGAAATTGGCCTGCAATATACACTGCTACTTACCATGTCATACACCACTGTCTATCAACACAGTATGTATGTTGCTATCAGCAACTTAGTAGCAATACTGGTTATGTCCCTGTGTGCCGTGATGGAGTGTGCTGTATGTCTCCATTCCCATCAATGCCATCTATTGTGGTGTGTCCCCTGTGGGCAACATCCCAGTATCATGTCAGACAGCCACTGCTCGACAAATAGGTGTGTGTTATTATAAGTATATGGGGACAGTCCAGCAACATCGGTGTGCCACAATGACAGGCAGCAATGCAGATGTGCTGTAGGATATCTTCCCTGTAAGTGTCCTAATTCTCCTGTACAAAGAAGTTTGCGGAATGCGTACATGTGCTTGATATATGTGGTACCTTTGCCAGAAACGTGGATGTCTGGCAAACGGTAGGACAAAAATTTGTGGTTGTTCTTAGAATGTGCAGAATCTGTCTGTCACATGCCAGAACCCTCAGAAAACAGTTATGCTACAGTAATATCTGTTACTGTATTCATACCCTTACTTTGTATGATTAATATGTACTCTCTGTTGCTGAGTTTGTGCCTGTGTCCCTCCACTACTAATGGCTATGACCTGCAGTCCTGCTGTATGGGGTTGCTAGCTATGGTAGCTATAGCTGCCAAGCAATGAGGTATGAATGTTGATAAAACACTGACCTAGCCAGAGTAAATCAGGGACAGTCAGGAATACCGGTACAAAGTCTGAACTATTCCTGTGTGACATTCACACACTGAGAGGAGCTGAATGACACATTACATCAAGTGATATTCCATCTGTGTCCACCATTACTGACTGTCACTATGTCTAACACACAATCCAGTAGCATTCATAAAGCAGCCGACCGTCGGGAGTGACAGGGTCACAGGTGTGATCTAAGTCACAACAGGCAGAGTTGAAAGGCATGCCTGTAGCTTGTGGACAGCAGACTATCAGCAACATGTCATTCCCAGAGAGTTACTAGAAGCCTATAGCTGTAATCCCTAGTCCCCATAATTGCATCCTCCCATCTGCATCCCATTGGATGTGTACTTGTATTACATACCTGGTAGAGTTCTGTAATCCTTTTATGCAGAAATCCTGAAGAAAAATGATTCTGAAATCACAGTCTGTCATGGTAAAGCAAGTTACAGATCTGTTTACCATAGGCAGCTGCTTGCCTTTTGTAGGTAATGCTCAATAACAGGTGAGTGCCTGTGCACCAATCTGTGGCTCAGACTTGCTAATTGTATCCAGAGCATCTGGGTTGCACTTTCATTAGCCAATGACATGGTACAACAGTGCAATATTTAAGGCCTTCATGTAGGCCTTGGCCCCTTTCCTAGACTTTGAGATCGACATTACTGAGGTGTGGAGACTACAGCATCACAGAGGGTAGATACAAATAATGTCCACTGTTGGGATTTATGTGGTATGTCCACAGTTGTGCATGCTATGTCTGGCCATTGTCAAATATCTTTCTGATTATGTGGCAGTTCAGTGTTAAACAATGTGGGTTGAAGTCAGTAAGGGGGAAGACAAATGTGAGTGTCACATGTCATAAACATCAGTATATACATGCTACCGCAGTAGCTGCTGGTCAGCTGTGTGTGTTTGTAGGGGTAGACTGTGACAGATGTCCCTGTCACTTCACCTTTGCCCCCCCACCCCTTCATGTGTGGGTGTAGTATGGATCCCTTGTTCTAGGGGTTTGTGAGGTATGGTAGGTTTGTAGTGGGTAGCTGAACATACTGCTGCATATTTTGCAGGCTGAAGCTGCTGCTTTTTGCCTAGGACTCATACTGGGAGTGTGAGCACATTGGAAGACAGCAAGCTGTATGTGTCAGTGAGGGAGCAGTGTCAGTTCTGTCATTACAGCAGAGCCAGGGTGAGGGTACCCATAACAATCCAGGTGAGGCATGTGTTAAGGTATATATGTTATGTAACAGTGCCAATCGAGAGTGTTAGGTGACATATAGTAGCCTATACATATGTGTGTAGTGTGTCCCTACCTAGAGGCCTTTGATGTGCTAACATAGGTAGCAGCGAATGCAGTAGTAGGAACCTGTTTTGGTTAAAATTGCAGGACTCAGTCATTATTTGCTATATTACCAAGCATGTAATTGAAGTGCAACTCACTGGATTTAAACCCAGGACTGTGGGTGGCAAAATGTACAGCATGCTAGGAATTTAACAGACTGAGCTACTGAGTCAATACTGCAGCAGGTGCATTTGCAAGCTATTTGTTCATAGGTTCATGGGTGTGTACTAGGCTAATGGCCCTGGAGCCTTTACAAGCCTAGCCCATAGAAGTGCCCTGGAATTGTGCTGCCCAACGTCAGTTCCCAGTGCCTCTATCAAGTAGAGCCACCGGAGTGATCCCCGGGGTGAACTTTGTATTTCTTATCCACTCATCAAGATTTCTCTTGAAGAGGGCCAGTGAGGTGCTCTGCTTGACATGTATGGAAAGTCTATTCCAGAGCATGAGCAGTCTCTGGGTTATGAACCTGTCCCTCCAATATGTTCTTTTGATTTTGGTAATGGGGTTGAGGTCTCTGGAGCATGTGGTGCAGAGAGACTGGGATTTATTTAGATGTAGCATTTCTGGGGTTAGACTATCAGCTGACATTTACAGACACACCAGGCATACACCCATAGCAAGACTACACATTTTATTTATTGTATAAACTTTTATCAGTATTGTACTTGTTGCCTTTATTTTCTGAAGTCTTATCACAATGTTGAGCAATGCTGTTAACACTGTGTTATGTCTTAACACACAGATTATTAACCCATTCTAAGGGCTATTGCAGCCATTTATTTGCCTGTAATTCCTGTGGGGAGAACATTTGTTAACAATGCATAAGTGATTCAATAATATTTACTAGTACTTCTCACTAGACTTGAACCCTGGTCTGTGTGTGTGACAAAATATACATCAGACCTAGCACTTATCAAACTGACCTACTGAGTCACTGCTGCATGTTGATTGATTACTATTTGCCTAGAACTCACCTACTAGCAAAATATTACCTGGTAATAGAAGTTGAATGTTATACAACACTGCATTAACAGTTGAAGACACATGCATGAGATTCATGCATGACAGAGATAGTAGGTGAACTGTATAGTAATACATAGAATGCAGGTGTACACTATATACCCAGACTGGGTGGAAATATCTGTGATGTTGTGAAGATAGGTGAAGGCTGCCAGTCTAGCCAGAAATCATTTTATAGATAATTCTGTCATTTGTAAATATTAATGTAAGCTACAGACTTGTTCTCTTAAATGTGAAAAGACTGTATTGAATGTTGAACTGAAAAAATGTAACAACAGTGCACTCTGCTGTAAGAAAGCCGAAAAGTCAAGCATTGTGAAATTTTTTAACTAAAACTCAGAGCCAAAATGTCTAGTGGGATGTATCCTGCCTATTATTTTGAGGCCAGAGTTAATGGCTGGAATTTACATGTATAATTTCTTTTATTGCTCTGGCTTCCTAACCAGCTGCACGATCAAAAGGGCTATTAGCCTCTGAGTTTCTGTTAGCCTGTGAACCAGAAAGAAATGATGTACTCTGAAATGAATCAGTGGCACTGTGTTATCAATTTAAGGACAGAAAGAATGAGGGCATTTAGCATTTGTCTTGAGAACGTCCAACTCGTCAGCACTCTGCCTGTGTTCTATATGTAAGTTTATTTTAGAACTGTGTTTTCTCTTAGCTATAGCTAGGAACTAGGAAGATTAGATTAGTTTTTTTGTATTGCTGTCAGGACTTTTCTACTGTATTATTTTAAGTATTTCCCTGTGATCTATGAACTCTTCACTAGCACCGTGTAGTAAGAAGTATTGTCTTGTGTTTTTATTATTTATTATTAAATATTTTAAACCTTTCAACTGCAGCTGTTTTGTGTAGAGATAATTTAAGCTCTAAGAGTACATTGCAGGTATTTAGTGATACTGGCCAAGCCACTCCAATAAGCCTTGACTGTTCAGTTGCACTTACCATTTAGATAATAATATTGCACAGTAATAATTGGACATCCTTTGTTAAGAGCCTTTTTAGTAGCTGATAACTATTAGTGGGTGGTGGCAAGTGGTACTACTGTATATTCTTGGTAAAAGGGGCACATCTGGAGAACCTGTGCCAGCCCTGCCCAGGAGTGTCTGTGTGGTTATATATAACTTTTATCTCAAAGTATGTGTGTGTCAGCTACTTGGGCAGGGACACAAAGCACTGATTGGACAGAGAGGGTGTTGGAGGTTTTAGCTTGCCCACTAGGCTGAGATCTGGACCCTATAGCTGTGCCAGTGGAGAGTCTTATTGGGGACCTGGAGAGAAAGGGAGAAACCATCACCAGACTGATTGCAATCTCTGTGTGTGTAGTTATTATTCTTTCCCTATATGGATACCCTTCACTGGTGTTAGTGGTGAGGAATGAGGCTCCTTGATTGCTGGACCAGTGCACGGACATCACAGATGTGTACAAACCATATTAGAGTGCTGGGTTGGCTACCTGACCCATATACAGTTGCAGATGGTATATTTGCAGTCTATACCTATTACATTTTCATACTTGCCTGCAGCAGTGTACCACAGAGCATCAATGCATCAATGCATATAGCTGAAATGTAATGGTTAATACAAGAGAATCCTGATAGTCACACTATACCTTGGGCTTTCCTATCATTCCTTCAGATCTTAGTGCAGAACAAATATTATAATGCATTATATCTTGTAGTACAGCTCCAAATGTACAGTTTAGCAGAACACTCTTTGTTAGCTAACTTTCAGTCACTTAGTGGTAGTGTTTGTGTTTTTAGTTCACAGCAGATGTAATACTCGATTTCATGAATAACAGCCCAAAATGCACACATATTGCAAAACACAGCTTTATTAGGGGTGACTTCATGCAATGATTGGTATGTTTTTCCAGTCTTTATTGCAGAACAGATCGTATAATGCAGGTGTTGCAATACAGCTGTAATTCCACAATTAATGCAGTAGACTTTATTTCCATAACATTCTCAGGTTTCATGCTTTCATCTTTATTGTACTATACCTGGCATTACTCACTTATTGCAGTCCAGCTCTATGGCCACATTCATTGCAGTACAATCAAAACTGTATATGCTTAATGCTAGTTAATACATTAGTCATTCTTGCTTATATGACTATAGATTACAAGATACATCTGTACTCACCATACTCATGGTGCAACCTGGCCAGGTGCCCTGCATGGGCCACTAGGTTGCGTGCTGTCTCCTCTGCAGCTATAGGGAGAGAAGCACACCATTATGCTTACCCATCTATCACACATTCAGATTAGGTATTAGTAAAACAATTCAAATCATACTTACAAATTTGGGGTGCATTCCCATTTCTAGCATCCTGGACCCTGGTGTCCAGAAGTCCCCTCTTCTGTCTCATTAGCTTATCAAAATGATGATGACCCTGCTCACCTGTGCGAGGGATACCTGCACCACTGGTGAGTCTGGGTGCTAGCTGGTCCCAAGATTTGGACTTATACTCAGACCCCTGGTACTGGCCCTGCAACAGCTGGATGTCATGGTATTTTACAAGGAGTTCAACCATGACCCTGGACTCCAGAATGCCCCACTGTTGTGCCTGGAAGAATGCACCCTCTCCAACACCTGCCATAGCTCCTGCCAGGTTCAAATTCCCACTGGTTCTGCTGTATTCTTACCTGTTGCACTTAAATAAGCCTGTTTTCCCCACCCTTTACCACCAATGGGCAATTTTCAAAAATGTGGCATGGCGCCTAACATCGTACAAACCTGCTGAGTTCTGCTGAGCAGTGATCAGACTGGCAATGCTTAGCAATGCTTAGCAGTGCACAAACCAGCTTAGCTGGGTTGTGCAATGCTTAAATGGGCATTGCTAAGTGGTGCTAAAACATTCCTTGTTTAAGCAGTGCTTGGTAGGGCTTAGCTGTGCTTAGCAGAGCTTAACTGAGAGCAGCAAAACAGGATTTAAAATGAATTGGCATAATTTGTATTTTCAAAATAAATCCTTAATTATCTGTCTCTGTATTCGAACCCTGCACCTACTGCACATAAGGCTGTCACTCTAACCATTTGGCTATGTAGACGTGTAGAATTCTGCTATACTTTTACATATACTTCTCTGCTACGTTTAAACACTACTAAGAGCCATGCCACTTCATGCAAACCCACTCAGGTATGCATAGACTTGACCTTTGCATTCATAATTAAATGCATCCGGTTTCTATTTTTAGATGTCTGGCACATGTCCATTGCTGCATGTTGCACTGTGCAAACACACACACAAAAAATAAATTAAACTTTTTATTACATATGCCTACATTGATATCTGGTACTTTGACAGTGCAGGGGTGTGTCACACATCTCCAGACACAGTAACACACTCCCTACACTGATTCAATAATTGTGTTACATGGCTCTCCCTCAGTAATGCTCCTTCATTAATATGCATGGTGCACTACCAAGGGGGTTACGCATACATGGCCATGGTACCTTCCATGTAGGCTTTACACTATGTCTATATGGATGTTATTAAGATTGTGGAACTACAGAGAATTCTCCTGTTTTATTGGCACCTGACTTGGATGAATGTAATAAAAATATTACTTTCAGGAGACATATTAAAAGGATAAAGCAGACAGAACCTCATCATACATTAGATTATGTTGATGGTAAAGAAAGTGAAAAGATAACAGCTCAATTGATAAGTGAATGACATGAAGTGTTAATTTTGGGGGATTCAGTACTGAAACCTGTTATTGGAAATATTCAAAATGGATAAGTCCTGTCTTACTGTTATCTGTTCTTTTGGGGTTGAGATTAGTGGACATTGTTAAGCTTTTGCAAAGACTGAGACTAGTGAAACTGGCATATAGTCTATATATAATACTTGTGGGGAGTAATGATTTAAAATACACACCCCTGAATCACATGGTGAATTCAATATTGAATATAGTAGAATATCCAGAAAGGATTAATGTCCATTATATCCTGAGTGATATTTTTCCATCCTTTTCTTGAACAGACTACTTATGCAGTAAGGTTCATAGGTTCATAGGTTCATACTAGGCTATCTGCCCTAGGGCATTTATAAGCCTAGCCAGAGTATGTTTGGCTTTCGCCACCCATTTTAAATTAATTTTGCTATGCCCTTTTTCGAGGTTAGTATACTGTGCCTCTGTCTAACAGTGACACAGAAGTGATACCCGGGGTAAACCTATGATCTCCCATCCACTCATCAAGAACTGGTCAAGAGTAACATCATTGATGTTTAATGTACAATTACTAAAATACTGGGAAGAGAGTTTTTATGATTATCATCTATTCACTCAAGACATTATTCCTATTGGGCAAGCTTCATGGTTATTAAAATTATTGACCTGTTATGTCCTTTTTTTAGTATTAGAACAAAAAGGGAATGCAGAATTACACAGGAACACGCAAAATGTATTTTAAGTAATGCTAGAAGCTTAGGAAATAAGTTCACTGAATTAGGCTATTTAATAGTTGCAGAACAATATAAAATCATAGCAATAACAGAAGCTTGGGATTCTGCTCTTTTTCACTTAAAAGTATTTGTTAAATATGAATGCATAAGGCTAGGTTCAAGAGTTGTTGGGGTAGTTTTATGGATGCATAGCTCAATCAGATTATCCCTATTTTAGAATATGCCCATGTATGATATATATATATATATATATATATATATATATATATATATATATATTGTACACCAAATATGGACAGTGCTCTACAGAGGGAGTAGTTATGTAATTTAGATGAGTGTCTGAATTGAAAAGGTGACATACTATTATTGGGGGATTTAAATGAACCTAGAATATGTTGGGAGTCACTATGTAGTAGCTCTTACTTTGCTAAAGAAATTATTGCTCTTGTCTAATATTATCAAATTATTCAATTGATGAAATTCAATACCAAGGGAAAAAATATGTTGGACCTTATATTGACTAATGTACCAACTAAAGTTCATTCTGTAAATGATCTCCATCCATTAGGTCATCAGATCATGACTCTCTCCCATTTGTTATTGATAATTCATTAATTAAAGCTACACATTTAAAAGGTTCACTATCAAACTTGTGCAAATTGGTTTTGCGAGTAATGACTTACTCAGACCGAAATGCTGAAAATGTGCACACTGTTTGCTTACAAAAAGTGGTAATGTCAGTATGTCGAAATTGACATTATCGACATTACCTGGATATCCAGAGATGTACTACCAAAGTTTTGCAGGGGGCAAGCCACCCTGCACCCCCAACACCCCCTGTTAACTATATATTCTAACTCTGAGATTGTACTACAGTGAGGAAAAGAGTAGTTTTCCTGATCCCTACTATAGTGCAATCCAATTGTAAACAGCGGAGCTCAAAACTACAAATGCAAGCTATGTGTTGATGTTTCAGAGGCAATGGGACTTCCACTCACAATTTTAAACTTTTGCACCTTTACCCTCGACCTCACAAATGACAGTAAGGTGACTTTCAAACATTTAATTGAAAGCCCATTTAAAACATATAGATTTAAAAAGTTTTGCTGAGCATTATGTGAGATGTGATTGGGTGACTGTAGTTGGTAGATCAGATAGTTGCAATGTATATATTGTTTTGGAGAAGCTGCTTCAGGAGGGAGTTACTACTATTCAAAAACCAAAGAGAAACAGTTTTACTTTTCCAGTTTGATGGAACAAAGAAATTTCGAGATTGTAAAAACTTAGTAAGGTTCCCTTCAAATATGACGAGAAAGAAATGTAATGTATCATGTAAGAACTTGAAAAAGGGAATTACTAATGCAAAATATGTTTTGAGAATGAATTAATTAATAATACCTCAAATAAAAATGCTTTTCACAGATATATAAATTAAATAAATAGCAATACTTTTTCACTACTGATGTTGTTAATTAATGACAAGACAATTACTGAGTCTAGTGAAATTGCCAATAAATTTAATTTATTCTTCTGAAGCATTTGACGAGATAGTATAGATAAGGATGATGTCTACATGTATTTTGTAACATGGCCTTGCCCAGTGATAACAAGCACAGATATTACCAGAACCCTTGCTAAGTTAAAAGATACTACCACAATGGGCTCTGATCTGATCCCAAGTCATTTGCTGAATCCTGTGAAAACTACTATTTTACCTACATTAAGTGTAATATCAAATAAACTGTTAGATTAACAACTGTTCCAGAAGCCTGGAAAATGTCCTCTGTAACTCTGACTCAAAAAGGTGTCTCAAAGGATCAGATGGATAATTTTAGACCCATCATTTTAACCTTCTTATTGTGAAAATGTTTTGAAAGATGCCAATTAGATCTTATTGAGAAATCAGCAGGAAACACAGAAATCCTTGATAGTAATCCACATGGTTTCATAAAAGGAAGCTCTATTCTTAGTAACTTAATTACTTTTTATGAACGGATAACCATGGCCTTGGATCTGGGCCTACATCCTGGAGTTATTTTTCTGGATCCTGCAAAAGCTTTCGGCAGTTTACCTCACAAGGTTATTAAATGTTTCCAGGAACATAAAGTTAATGCATACATCATATGGTGGATTGGTAATTGGTTACAAGGAAGACAACAATGTTTAAGAAAACAACTTTCTTATTCTTTTTTTTTTTCAAAAACAGTTTTTATTTTGTTTTTATTATAAACATATGCAAATATACATATAACAAATAATATAAAACAATAAGAAAACTATTTACAATATTTACATTCATTCATGACAAACAATTTTATCCATGAGAAGTTATCAGTATTTATTCAAAAGGTTTTCCGGCTTTTACTATGCTATTTTTATGAGTAATGTTATGAGTTCTATAACAAATGGTTTGCAGTTCATTTTTTACAAACAGCTTTTACTAAATTAATAAAATCTTTAAACATCAAATCTTGTTTACTTTTTCAGTTCAAAGTAATAACTTTTCTGGCAATTGCAAGAATTGACTAGAGTAACTGAATCTGAGATTTAGGTATTAAATTAGGTATAGGAACGTTAAATAGGATTAATGAGTTAGAAATATGACAGTTAGACCATAAAGCATTTACAAAATATCTGAAGTCTTTCCAATATTGAACAACACTTCTACATTCAATGAACACGTGAACCCAGTTGGCCTCTAGTAATTTATCACATTTCCAACATTTACTTTCACTGTTTTTGAGTATAAGATTTATTTTTATGTGTAGTATAGAAACTCCTTTTCAAAATTTCCATGTATACAATCTCCAATATAATGAAGAAAAGGTACCATATGTAGAATTCAATAGCAATTTTTTGGATTCATCAGATATTTGTTCTCCATTAATCTTTATATAGTAATTCCAAAAATCTGAGTCAAATTTTAGAGTGTCTTCTCTTAGTATCTTATAGATAGGTGAGATACTTCATTTTTGATTATCTGTCTTTTCAAAACACCTAATAAAAAGCTGCATCAAACTAGGTATAGATATAGTCTCTAGGTTGATTGATACTCTCATTTTGATTTCTATAAACTGCAGTAATGAGTGTATAAACAACCAAGTGTTTTGACTATTATCAAAACTACATAAAAGAGAGGTTAGTGGTTTAACACTCTTATTTTCAATAAACTGATGCCAGAATATCAAGTTATTTTCATTGGTTCATAGGTTCATACTAGGCTATCTGCCCTAGGGCATTTATAAGCCTAGCCAGAGTGTGTTTGGCTTTCGCCACCCATTTTAAATTAATTTTGCTATGCCCTTTTTCAAGGTTAATATACTGTGCCTCTGTCTAACAGTGACACAGAAGTGATACCCGGGGTAAAGCTACAATCTCCCATCTACTCATCAAGATTCCTCTTGAAGAGAGTCAAAGAGGGACTCTGCCTAACCTGGACTGGGATTTTATTTCAGAGTGAAGGGAGCCTCAGGGTTATGAATCTGTTCCTCCAGCATGTCCTATTTATTTCAGTGCTGATGTTCAAGTCTCTCGAGTGCGTAGCTCGATGGGATTTGGATTTTCTGAGGTGCAGCATGTCCATTAATTCCGGGTTGGACATGGCTTTATACGTCAGGCATAGATTGCCTCTGAGCAGGTGGTATGCCACTGAGTAGAGCTGGAATTTCTTTAACCGGGCAGCATATGTCATCTGTTTATTTATTTATTTTATTTATTTTACATTTGTTAACCGGGCTAGTTTAACTGGATATATTTCCATTTTCAGTAGAGGCCCGGGGAGAAAAGCTCCACATAGAGATAAACACAGTTACATAGTATACAAAAAATGAGCTGAGGTAAAAAGGAGAAAGGAGGTGGGAATAGACAAGTATACAGGAAAACATCATAGGATTCAATATTCACATAACATCATAGGATTCATCATTCACACACAAAAAAAATAAAATAAAAAAATGGAAACTTATTTCACATTATTTTATAGGAAGGTTATAAAAAGACAGTAAAAGAGAAAAGAGAAATATTCAAAGTGAAAAGAGTTTGAGCCCTTTGATCCTCTTGGTGAGGTACTTTTGGGGTCTTTCCAGTTGCTGCAGGTGTCTGGTAAGGTATATCCCAAAAGGGGCATTGTACTCAATTATGGGCCTGATGAGGGATGAGTAAAGAGGCACAATGACCTCCCCTGATCTAGATGTGAATCCCTTCATGATTAGGTGGGCTATATAAAATGTTTTTCTAACCACTTTGGCCACGTGGTTGTCAAATGAGAGATTGCTATCAACTTGGGTCCCCAGGTCCCTAATTACTTCTTCTGTACTTAATGGATTACGACCTATGTGGTAATTTGTGGGCACTTTGTTTTTGCCAAAGGGGATGACTATACACTTTTTGGTGTTTAGCTTGAGGCCATGGCTCTGGCACCAGCTGTCTGTTTCTATGAGGCCCTTTTGGAGGATGCTTGTGTCGGCTGGAGAGTCGATTATGGCGCCCAGTTTGCAGTCATCTGCGAACTTGGTCAGCCACAGTCCTTCTGTGTTGGCCTGTACCTCCGAGAAATATATACCGAACAAGAGAGGTCACAGGACTGAGCCTTGTGGGATGTCACTTGTAACTGGTTTGGAGTCTGACATGGCTCCAGCAATTCTAACCATGTGGGTTCTGTCCTTGAGCCAGTTTGCAACCCATCTAGTGACATAGGGGTTTATATTTAAGCTGGTGAGCTTATCTATAATGCCCGAGTGGGGTATTGTATTGAAGACTTTTGCGAGGTCCAGGTAGGCTGTGTGGACCACCTTCCCCTCGTCAATGGCCTTGGTGACTGTTTCAGAGAAATCGACCAGGTTTAAGAGGCAGGATCTGCCCTTAACAAAGCCGAGCTGGGTAGGATCCAGTGTCTGTAGGTCCCCAATATCTTTATTTATGAGGTCCATGATGATCCTTTCCATAGTTTTGCAGACCAAGCTAGTCAGGCTTATGGGGCGATAGTTTCCAGGATCCGTTGAGGCACCACCTTTGTGGAGAGGGACCACTGTTGCTGTACACCACTCTTTGGGTACATATCCTGCAGTAAGGCTGAGATCGAACAGTAGTTTTTTGTTTGGGTTTAGCTCTTCTTGGAGTTCATGTAGGACGCAGCCCGGGACACCTTCTGGTCCCATTGATGCTGTGATTTTTGCTTTGGAGAGGGCGGCTCTTACCTGAGCATCTGAGATGTCAGGGGGCAGCATTCTGCTGGGATAGATATTTGCCCTTTTGGTGGGGAGGGGGGGGAGTTTCCGCTGAACCTGTCAGCTAGGATGTTGGCAATGTCTGTGGGTTCGGTGTATTTTTTGTCATTTTGGACTAATTCTGAGCATATCTGGAAATTCCCACCCAGGTTCCTAACATAACTAAAGAAAGCCTTGTGATTATCCTTAGTGTCCTGTGCAATTTTTCTCTCGAAGCTGGCCTTAGACGATTTTCTGAGTGCCCGTAGTTTTTTGCTAATACTGATCAGAGATGCCTTCCGTTTTTGGGATTTTGCTCTATCATGTAGTAGCTTCCGCCTTCTATTGTATAGTTTGTTTATGGCTGGGGTCCACCAGACAGGACGTCTGCCTTTGGAGGATTGGGTCTTGGTTTTATTTGGGATTGCATGATCCATGCATTCCTGAAGGTGTTCATAGAATGCATTTATAAAGGATTATGCGGTCTGGGCCGTATTTTCCACAGGCCCGGGGGCTTTGAAGGATTCCACCTCGGTTTTGAGGAGTGTGAAATTTGCTTTAGAGAAGCTTTTCACTGTGGTTTTCTGGGCATGGGGTGGGGTCGAGATGTGAATATCCAGTGAGATTAGTTTATGGTCTGATCTTACCAGTGAAGGATACACTTCTGGTCTGGAGCATAGAGTCCCCATGTTGGTGATGATCAGGTCCAGTATGTTTTCCCCCCTTGTGGGAGTGGTAACAAGTTGTTCCATAGCATTTGAGTTTATAAATTCTAGGAACCTTTGGGCTAGGGTGTTGGAGCTAGAGTAATGCTTCCAAATTCCTTTAATTTTTGCATCGCATTGATGTTGAAAGAATCTAGGCAATCAGGGGAGCATGTTACAGGAATATAAGAAAGAGAAATTTTTAATGTTGGGATTACAATCAATTATAGTTTTAAAGTTATTAAATATTTGATTACTGTCATAAGAAAAATGATCTATCTTCTTATTAAATAAATAAAATTCATGTAAAAGCCAATGAACCCTTATTCCATATTGTTCCTTAAATTGATTTTCTATAGTTCTGACATCAGCTATATGAATCTCATGTATTGTTTTCCAGCCAGATATATAGGTAGGTGTGATCCAATGTAATATTACATTAATTATAACTGATTTGGAATAAAGATCTAAGCTAAGGAATGCTATCCCTTTACTGTTCCAAGCTCTAATGTGCCATTTATATGCAATCCTAGGTTTTAAGGGGAACCATGAAAATTTAAGTAGCATGGAATCTAATTTTTTTAAATACATTTTTGGGAGGAAGTATATTAATGACTGTATTTAAAACAAAATTTTAGGTAAAATTATTATTTTAATTAAAGAGAGCCTATCCTCCGTTATGAAAAACATTTTATTCCATTTTTTGATTAGTTCACTAATGGTGGTTATTACATTATTGTAGTTTAGTTTAATGGACTATTTCCATGTACTGTTTATACTGATACCCAAATATTCTAATACATCATTCTCCCAATTAAAAAGGCTACTCACTCTTAGGTTTTTGTTGATCTTTTTGTTAACTGATAATGTTTTGGATTTATTATGATTAAATTTAAGCCCTGAAATTCTTTTAAACATGCTTAAGGTATTTATAATATCATGCAAAGAGCCATCAATATCACCCAACGTTAACAACATATCATAAGCAAATAATTGTATCTTAGGAAAATAGTCCTTATTGATTTGAAAGCCTTTTATATTTTGCTTGTTTCTGATATATGTAGCAAATGGTCCCATTGGAAGACCAAACAATAATGGTGACAAAGGACAACCTTGTCTAGTTCCCTTGAGGATTTCTTATGGTGAGGATAGACATGATCTGATGTTCACATAAGTTTGTGCTCCACTATAAATTTTCATTAATAAGTTGACAAAATCTGAGATGAATTCAAAACCAATCAGAATTCTTTGTAGATAAGACCAACTAATAGAATCAAAAACCTTCTCTATGTCTAGGCTGGTAATAGTTTTTTTTGTATTTGCATGCTATGTCTATTAATGATAGTAATTTAATAATGTTATCTTGCACTTTTCTATGAAGAATGAACCCTGTCTGATCATTACATATTAGAGTAGGTAATATTTTCTTTATCCTGTTAGCTAATATTGTCATGAAAATTTTATAATCAGTGTTTAGTAATGAAATTAGCCTATATGAATCACAAGATTTGGGGTCCTTACCTTGTTTTAATATGGGGGAGATAAATGAGTATTTCCATGATGGGAGTGTTATACATTTTTGCTTAACCATAGTAAAGGCACTTATCATTTTTTTATTATATATTCAGGAAATATCTCATATAGTTCAGCAATTATTTCATCTGGTCCTGGAGCTTTATTATCTTTTAAATGTTTTATTTGCTCTTTCACTTCTGTTAGTGTTATTTGATTATTTAATATGTTATTTTGTTGCATTGACACTTTAGTAGTTATATTTTCTTGAATAAAAGTATTTATTACATTATCTGTCTCCAAAAGTGGTTTGTTATTATTTATATTTGTAGTAGTTTTTGAACACTTCTAATATGCCCATTAAATTAGATGTACTCGTAACTGAACCATCACTTTTATATTTAATCTCATCAATACGATTTTGATTTATTTTTTTTGGATCTTACAGCTATTTTATGTAGATATTTGGGATTTACAGCATATGATTGTAATTTCAATTTTTTCCAGGTTTATGGTACCTCGTGATTCAGAACTTCTAAGTATTTTTGATTTAACTTAGTAATTTCGCTATGTGCTACTTTGTTGTTTAGTTTTGCATCCATTTTTATCTTGTCTATTTTTTTTGTCTAAAAGTTCTTTGTCCCACTCTCTCCTTTTTTTAAGGTACCAAGATTTTATTATACCGTATATATAAACTTTAAAGGTGTCCCATAGTATAGTATCAGTCATTTCACCATTATCATTTGTTTCAATAAACAGGTCTATTTCTTTCATTATCCATTCCCTAAAGTCATTTAACTTAGTTATATAAGCAGGAATTCTCTGTAGAAATCTTAAATCATCTGTATGTGTAGCTGGGTCAATATTGAATTCTCGAAATCTGACAATGTCAAATCTGACATCTTCGACATGAGAATAGCGAAACTGCAGGACATTGAAGAAGTAAATGGAAATCTCCGAAAGGGGAGATCCATTTGCTTCAATGTAGTGCGGTCTCGGAGTTGGTATATTTAAGTAGCGGGGGGTGTGGGGGGTGCAGGGGGGCTTGCCCGCCTGCCTACACCATTTAGTTTTTTTTGTTATTTTAATTTCTTTTGGAACATTCAATGTTTTAACAGTTCAATCACTAAGGGTCGACCGTTAGTGATTTGAACTGTTAAATATTCGATGTTCCAATATAGACCCGCGTAGTTAATGTAAAGTTTATAGCATCATGGTCCAAAAGTGGACAAGTCATTACAGATATGTCACTTATTTTAGAGTATATATATTATTTGATACAAAGACCTTATCAATGTTTGTTTGTGTTCATAGGTTCTTAGGTTCATAGGTAAGTACTAGGCTATCTGCTCGAGAGCATCTATAACCCTAGCCAGAATGTGCTGGCTTTTGACACCCACTTAGATTAGTTCCCTGTGCCTCTGTCCAGCAGACCCATTAGTTCCCTGTGCCTCTGTCCAGCAGAGCCACTGCAGTGATCCCTGGGGTAAATTTTCTGTTTCCCATCCACTCGTCAAGGTTTCTCTTGAAGAGTGTAAGTGAGGGGCTCTGCCTAAAGTAGATTGGAATCCTGTTCCAAAGCATGGGGAGTCTCTGGGACAGGAATCTATCCCTCCAACATGTCCTATTTATCATTGTGGTGAGGTTTAGATCCCTAGAGCATGTGGCTCTTGGGGATTTGTTTTTTTTTTAGGTGGAGCATGTCTATCAATTTTGGGTTGGGCATGGCCTTTTATGTCAGGCAGAGATCATCTCTGAGTAAGCAGTATACAACCGAGTACAGCTGGAGTTTCTTCAGTCAGGCTGAATGGGGCATCTGTTTGAGGCCAGTAATCCTCTTGGTGAGGTACTTCTGTGGTCTTTCCAGCTGTTGCAGGTGTCTTGTAAGGTACATCCCAAATGGGGTGTTGTACTCTATGATGGGTTTGATGAGTGATGAGTAGAGGGGCACAATAATCTCTTTTGTTCTAGATGTGAACCCTTTTGTGATTAGGTGGGCCACATAGAAGGATTTTCTAACCACCTTGGCAATATGATTATCAAAGCAGAGATTACTATCTTCTTGGGTCCCTAAATCCCTTATTACATTTTCTGTATTTAGGGGACTACCACATATGTGGTAGTTCACGGGTACTTTGTTTTTTCCAAAGGGGATGACTATGCACTTTTTGGCATTTAGCTTGAGGCCATGATTTTGACACCAGGTATCCATCTCAGTGAGACCCTTCTGGAGGATGTCTGTATCAGCCGGAGAGTCAATTATGGCCCCCAGTTTGCAGTCATCTGTATAGTCCTTCTGTGCTTGGCTGTACCTCTGAGAAGTATATACTGAATGGGAGAGGTCCCAGGACTGAGCCTGGGGGGGGCGCCACTTGTAACCGGTTTAGAGTCGGACCTAGAGCCTGCAATTCTCACAGTGTGGGTTCTATCCATGAGGCAATTGGCAACCCATCTCGTGATGTAGGGGTTTATGTTCAGGCTGGTGAGATTGTCTATAATACCAGAATGGGGATTGGTGTCAAAAGCCTTTGCAAGGTCTAGGTAGGCTGTTTGGACCTCCTTTCCCTCATCTAAAGCCTTGGTAACTGTCTCAAAGAAGTCCACCAGGTTTAGGAGGCATGATCTACCCTTAACAAAGCTAAACTGGGTAGGCTCCACTGTTTGGAGGTTCCCAATGTCTCTGTTAATGAGTTCCATGATTATGTGCTCCATAGCCTTGCAGACCAGGCTAGTCAGGCATATAGGGCAATAATGTAAGATAAAAAGGCGTGATGGCTGGAGAATAAAAACAAACTTTTATTACCAATAAAATGATAAATTAGGTAAGTGCTTTCAAGGTTACCCTCTTCTTCAGACCTTAATAAAAACTTCTACAAACTTGCAATTTAAATACATGTAGCAACAAATAAAAATACACAATAAAAATTTAATGTGGCAAACCTCTTTTTCTTAGGAGAGGTTTTAAAGAAACAGCACTGTTCAATCCAGGTGGAACATAAGCCTTAAAATCAACAATCCATCTCAGCTCTATGTATTCAGTTTCATTATGTAGACCTCCTTCTCTCAAGCTCTCATTAATTTTTTGTAAAAATAAGAATTTAAAATTATGGTAAATACCACAGTCTGATACATGTTTTGCCAGTGCATGTGTTGATTTATTATTATGTATGTCATTCAAATGTTCCATGACCATCTCCTTCAACATACAATTTCTTTTGTCTATATAAAATGCACTGCATGAAATACACTTAGCCAGATAAACTATATTCTTAGTGCAGCAGTCTGCATAAAAAGAAAATTCTACTGGTTTCGAGTGTACAGGATGTACAGCCATACAAGTTGACCATATATTACAGCAAATCTTACAAGCCCTACAGGCAAATGTTCCTTTATGCTGTTAGGTAAACCTTTCACTTGTTCTATTATTTTTATAACACAGGCGTTGCTTCAAGTTCTTACTGTTCTTAAAGCTAAATCTAGGAGTAGACTATACAACTCTACTAATTTGAGGATCTGTAAGTAAAATAGGCCAGTTTTTTTTACTATCTCACAGATCCTGTTTACATCACTAATAAAAGTTAAACACAGCCTAGTCACCATCTCAGCACACTTTCTCCTTTCATCATGTACATTGGTAGGGAGTTCTTCAGAAAAATAAGGCCTGGTTTTATTATAATCAAGGGAGCTCACTTCTTCCATAGATTTATTAATCTCATAAACTTTGTATCCCCTATTCAAAAGATCTACACGCAGACCATCCAACGCCTCTGCAAGGTCTCCCCCATCAGTATATAATTTCTTACAACATAATACCCGAGTCTTAACTATATTCCTAGTTACGTGTCTGGGGTGCATGCTAGAACGATGAAGAATATTGTTTTTCCTACAGCTTTTTCTATATAACCTAGTTGAAATATTACCAAGCATATTGTTGTTCACATTAATATCCAAGAAATCAATTTTAGTTTGAGAGTACTGTAGAGAAAAAGAGAGATAGGAGGTAGTACTCCCTAAAAATCTCATAAAACTCGCTAGCTGCATCTCATTGCCATGCCATGTGAAAAAGATGTCATCAACAAAATGTTTATAAAAGGTGACATGTTGCTTAAACATGTCACAGCAAAAAAAATCTCTTTCTCCCATTGGGCCAGTACAATGTTGGCATATGTATTTGCACACACTGTATCCATAGTGACCCCCCACTTTCTGGAGGAAAAACTCATTTTCAGAAAGAAATATATTATTTTCTAAGATCATATCCAGTAGGGCACAGATCATGTTGACCTTAGTGGTAGAGAAGTTACTCTCTTTTGTTAGAAAGTGCCTTACATTCTCAAGTCCCTCATCATTGGGGATCACTGTGAATAAAAAATTCACATCTAGCATTACAAAGAATACATTGCAAATATCAGTACCATTCCTAGGACTGGCCCAAACATACAGTTGCTCCAAGAACTGTTTGCTGTCACTCAATACAGTCTCTATAGTATTCAATACATTTCTGAGCTGTTTCAATATGTATAGAGACAAAGGCTCAGTGAGCCAACCTTGGCCCGATACATTGATTGGAGAGGGGGATTCGCAGGATCTTTATGGACTTTGGGTAGGCCATATATGACTGGTATTGTGGGATGCTCTACATGAAAAATATGTGTATAGTGAATAGTCAATTTGATCACTTATCAATAAATCATATATGTAGAAATTCAACCTATCTATGATGCCATTCATCTGAAATTTCTGCAATATAGCATATACTTTATCATCATATAACATCTGACGCATTTTCTCAAGATATTCCATGGTATCAAAGGTGACTATCCCACTGCCCTTGTCAGCAGGCCTAATAACCAAATGCTCAGCCCTAGTCAATGGCCTCTAGTGCCTCACTCTCCTTCATAGTAAGATTGTAAAACAGTTCTTGGATCTCTCATTAATTGATTTTCTCAGGTCATCCTCACACATCTTTATAAATGCCTCCATAGCAGGAGAATTGTTGGGTATATAACAACTAAGTTTCTTAAAAATCACATACATTTGTGGTATTCACATCCCCATTCACAAAAATGGTTTTAAGCATAGTATTCCTAGCAAACATATTTAATTCTAGAATTGTGTCAACTAAATTCATCTTGTTAGCTGGTACAAATGATAAACCTCTATTTAAGATAGATAACTGTTCTGTAGTCAAATCCACAGAAAATAGGTTAAAGATCAAGTTATTCACTTGTGATTGTGTGTGGTCGGACCCTTGGTGTAAGCTGAGGGAGCTATAGGGCGATAGTTCCCGGGGTCCGTTGTGGCTCCACCTTTGTGGAGCGGGATAACTGCAGCTGTGAACCACTCTATGGGTACATAGAGAGGCTGAGTTTGAACAGTGTGTTTAGGTGAGGGGTTAGTTAATTTTGGAGCTCATGTAAGACACAGCCTGGGACACCATCCAGTCCCGTTGATGCTGTGTTTTTGGCTTTGGATAGGGCTGTTTTAACCTGTGTGTCAGTGATTGCCGGGGCTCTACATTCTTCTGGTATGGCTATGGGCCCTTTAGGTACCAAACCAATATGAATAGTGAGTATAGAATAAGTAATAATGTTCTCTTAGACCATGTATATCTTTAAGGTTCATCTGGTTTGTAAAGTCATTTAACTTCTTGGCTTGAGATGTTAGTTTACCATTTTTAGAAGTATCATTGCCTGATAATAGGCAGTTAAATTCACCTGTTGCTATACTTTCCTCTTTTGCATTTAAAGTAATCGGGTCCAGATATTTCTCAACATATTTAGTACTCGGTCCTGGTATCCAGTATGTATTAATCAAAGTAAATACTTCCTATTGATTTCCAAAATAACCATGCTTAGCATCCCATCTTTATCTGAAATTGTATCTATAATTCTTGGCATAGTATAAGTGTTTTTACATAGAATAAAAGTGTCCCTTCTCTTAGTCTTAAAACATGAATTAGCCAGAATGGTATAGCCACTGAATGAGAATTTCTATAGATTTTTTTAATAGATGGGTTCCCTGTAAAAAGATGATCTGGGCTTTATGCATTTTGATATATTTAAGTAAACCAGCTCTTTTGACATTATTGTTCAAACCATTACTATTTAATGATAAACATTTATAAGCCATTGACTATAATGTGTATGTTATTACTAACTGAAAGACCTTTCTTCCATGTTGACTTGAAATATACTAAAAACTTACTTATCATGGATGCATAATGTGTATTAAGCACTACTTTCAAAACCCCAAGCTATTTACGAACACATACATGAAATATAAAGTTTCTGGTTTAGTTAAAAACTTAACTAAACCATCCATCCACTACCTCTCCAATACCAAACAACACAAATTATCCATCTCTGCTTAGAATATAGTATAAAAACAAAAAAGAAAAGCATTATGAAAGCAACTAAAGAAATCTGAATCCATGAAATATACATTAGAATGAGTTTTCAATATATCTGAAGCTATATGAATATGTCACATATGATAATAGCACCTCTAATATGTAGATATGCCAGAAATACACATCAGATCAAAGTATGTATAAACATTAGAAGCTGAAGATTAAGAAGATTGTCATTATTTCCAAGACTTTTCAAGAAACATCAGATAATTTAAGCATTTTGTCAGTCATCTATCTAACATTTTTCATGTAAGGATCTGTTGAATATATATATATATATATATATCTATATATATATATATATATATATATATATATATATATATATATAATATAAAACACTTATTACAACATGACTATTATATTTTGCAATTATACACATATTAGTCATATATATTAACAATATCTATGTTGATGTCTTTCATCAGGAAGGGGGAGAAAGTGAGAGAAAAAAAAGGAGGCTTCACAACCCTCTGTTTAGTTACTAAAGATTTAGTTATATAACATAAGTCTAATGTTAATATGCATAATGAGTTTTCTAATGCGGCACCCAGTTCACTTGATGTCATTTAGTTACTAATAGTGTCATTGAATCTGCAGAATGTATGCATCTATAAGAGAACATACACATTTTCAAAGGCATTAAACACTTTTATCAGAATTAATTATTTACCATTTAAAGTATTTAGTGAAGGATAACAGAATTGTAAGAGAAAAGAATTCTAAGAACAACCATTTAACACGTTCAAAAGGTAAAATGATGTCATCACTGTTGTTTCCTCAGGCTGGAGCTTCATAAACTTGTTAAAAAGTATCTAAATAGGCTCATGCACAACAGACGTTGTCTCTAGTGAAGACAAAAGCATTTTCGCTAGGAAATTCAGATCATGAAGCTTTTAGAGTTTACAGAAAGCAAAAAAAAAAAAAAAAACACACTCAAGCTGCCTTGTCAGTGCATGTCATGAATCTCCACAATAAGAACAGTTACACAGACCACTAGTTTCCTCACAAAACATCAACATCATGAAAAAATTAACCCTTTCATATAAAAACAGCTATTTAGAAGTAACAACAGCTGCCTCAAATCAGAAATCATATTATAACATTTCAGTGATTTACCCACCAGTTAACCAGGCCAGAGAGAGAGAAAAAAATAAAAAAGAACCTAATATATATATATATATATATATATATATATATATATATATATATAAAACTTATATTTAGCTATCTATAAAACACCATTAATATACTGTATTAATGTTTAAATGTATCTAAACAAAGAGTCTAAAAGAAATAGTTAGAAACACCTTGTTACCTCACCACTAACCCACAGGAAATAAATGCACTTTGGTATTAAGTCAAATTATATTATTACTGAAGAATTAGAAGACATACATCATTTGGAGTTATTTAAAAGGGAAAGTATGTAAAGTACTTATAATGGGAAAAAGAGAGAAAAGGAACATTGGCAATGAAAAAGAATAGAAAGAAAGAAGAGAGAGAGAGAGAATGTTATTTAAATACTTAGTACTATATGTAATTAGAAGAAGTAGATATAGAAAGGAAAAGAGAAAGTTAATAATAAAAATGATTCACATTACCTTACAGCATAGAGACTTTCCAGCATCAAATATATTATGATTCATAAAACAAAGCATTTTAAATTAGAAGGAATTTATTCATTTGTCCTTTAGTTTCTTAGTTTTGTTTGCTCCTTCCTTCATAGACCATCCATTTTTTGTTGCCTGTCTCTTCAAACTCTGGGATGACCATTCCATTTCTTCTATGTCTGACAGTATTTTCGTCCTTTGGATAAATTCTACTGCTTCTTGTAGGGAATCAAAGATCTTCACTCATTCTGGCAAGGTGATTTTTATTGTCTCAGGAAAAAGAATTTGAACTTTAATATTGGCTTTTTTCAAGGACTTAATTAGAGGAACACACTCCTTTTTTCTGGATATGACTGTAGAGGTATAGTCATTGTCAAAATGAATAACTGTTTCACCCATCTTGATAGGGGATTTAGTCCAAGCTGATTTCAGCACTAAGTCCTTGTCTTGTGAGGAAAGAAATCTATTATAGACCTGGGGTTAGTTGAACTCAGAGATGAAGCTGGATTTGCCAGGGACCAATAGGCCCTCTCAATTCCAAAAGAGAGGGATTCAGGCATGTTTAGTGCTGATGAAAACCACTTATTGAGAAACTGAATCATGTTAGCAACCTCTTCTTTCTCAGGAATTTCAAATATTCTTATGTTATTCCTCCTTGATCTACTTTCAAGGTCTTCCAGTTTCTCAAAATGCTTGGTGTTTTGTTTCAGAAGAAATTCATTGTGATGTTCATTTTCTATCACTCTAGTATCTAGGTCAATTATTGTTTCCTCTAAGGCAAGAATCTGCTCAGATTGTTTTTTTTTTACTATTCCATTTAGAAGTTCCAGTTGTTTACTGCATTCTTGTTTGATAATATCCATTTTGTTTTCGAATTTGTCCATTTTAGTGACAGTTCTTGGATGTTTGTTATAAGATGTAGTTCTTTCTTCACTGCACTCTCCTGGTGTGGGTTCTTCACGTTGCTCATGTTTTTAGTGACAGTTCTTGGATGTTTGTTATTATAAGATGTAGTTCTTTCTTCACTGCACTCTCCTGGTGTGGGTTCTTCACGTTGCTCATGTTTTTAGTGACAGTTCTTGGATGTTTGTTATTATAAGATGTAGTTCTTTCTTCACTGCACTCTCCTGGTGTGGGTTCTTCACGTTGCTCATGTTTTTAGTGACAGTTCTTGGATGTTTGTTATAAGATGTAGTTCTTTCTTCACTGCACTCTCCTGGTGTGGGTTCTTCACGTTGCTCATGTTTTTAGTGACAGTTCTTGGATGTTTGTTATTATAAGATGTAGTTCTTTCTTCACTGCACTCTCCTGGTGTGGGTTCTTCACGTTGCTCATGTTTTTAGTGACAGTTCTTGGATGTTTGTTATTATAAGATGCAGTTCTTTCTTCACTGCACTCTCCTGGTGTGGGTTCTTCACGTTGCTCATGTTTTTAGTGACAGTTCTTGGATGTTTGTTATTATAAGATGTAGTTCTTTCTTCACTGCACTCTCCTGGTGTGGGTTCTTCACGTTGCTCATGTTTTTAGTGACAGTTCTTGGATGTTTGTTATTATAAGATGTAGTTCTTTCTTCACTGCACTCTCCTGGTGTGGGTTCTTCACGTTGCTCATGTTTTAGTGACAGTTCCTGGATGTTTATTATTATAAGATGTAATTCTTTCTTCACTGCACTCTCCTGGTGTGGGTTCTTCACGTTGCTCATGTTTTTAGTGACAGTTCTTGGATGTTTGTTATTATAAGATGTAGTTCTTTCTTCACTGCACTCTCCTGGTGTGGGTTCTTCACGTTGCTCATGTTTTTAGTGACAGTTCTTGGATGGTTGTTATTATAAGATGTAGTTCTTTCTTCACTGCACTCTCCTGGTGTGGGTTCTTCACGTTGCTCATGTTTTTAGTGACAGTTCTTGGATGTTTGTTATTATAAGATGTATTTCTTTCTTCACTGCACTCTCCTGGTGTGGGTTCTTCAAGTTGCTCATGTTTTTAGTGACAGTTCTTGGATGTTTGTTATTATAAGATGTAGTTCTTTCTTCACTGCACTCTCCTGGTGTGGGTTCTTCACGTTGCTCATGTTTTTAGTGACAGTTCTTGGATGTTTGTTATTATAAGATGTAGTTCTTTCTTCACTGCACTCTCCTGGTGTGGGTTCTTCACGTTGCTCATGTTTTTAGTGACAGTTCTTGGATGTTTGTTATTATAAGATGTAGTTCTTTCTTCACTGCACTCTCCTGCTGTGGGTTCTTCACGTTGCTCATGTTTTAGTGACAGTTCTTGGATGTTTGTTATTATAAGATGTAGTTCTTTCTTCACTGCACTCTCCTGGTGTGGGTTCTTCACGTTGCTCATGTTTTAGTGACAGTTCTTGGATGTTTGTTATTATAAGATGTAGTTCTTTCTTCACTGCACTCTCCTGGTGTGGGTTCTTCACATTGCTCATGTTTTAGTGACAGTTCTTGGATGTTTGTTATTATAAGATGTAGTTCTTTCTTCACTGCACTCTCCTGGTGTGGGTTCTTCACGTTGCTCATGTTTTTAGTGACAGTTCTTGGTTGTTTGTTATTATAAGATGTAGTTCTTTCTTCACTGCACTCTCCTGGTGTGGGTTCTTCACGTTGCTCATGTTTTTAGTGACAGTTCTTGGATGTTTGTTATTATAAGATGTAGTTCTTTCTTCACTGCACTCTCCTGCTGTGGGTTCTTCACGTTGCTCATGTTTTTAGTGACAGTTCTTGGATGTTTGTTATTATAAGATGTAGTTCTTTCTTCACTGCACTCTCCTGGTGTGGGTTCTTCACGTTGCTCATGCTTTAGTGACAGTTCTTGGATGTTTGTTATTATAAGATGTAGTTCTTTCTTCACTGCACTCTCCTGGTGTGGGTTCTTCACGTTGCTCATGTTTTTAGTGACAGTTCTTGGATGTTTGTTATTATAAGATGTAGTTCTTTCTTCACTGCACTCTCCTGCTGTGGGTTCTTCACGTTGCTCATGTTTTTAGTGACAGTTCTTGGATGTTTGTTATTATAAGATGTAGTTCTTTCTTCACTGCACTCTCCTGGTGTGGGTTCTTCACGTTGCTCATGCTTTAGTGACAGTTCTTGGATGTTTGTTATTATAAGATGTAGTTCTTTCTTCACTGCACTCTCCTGGTGTGGGTTCTTCACGTTGCTCATGCTTTAGTGACAGTTCTTGGATGTTTGTTATTATAAGATGTAGTTCTTTCTTCACTGCACTCTCCTGGTGTGGGTTCTTCACGTTGCTCATGTTTTTAGTGACAGTTCTTGGATGTTTGTTATTATAAGATGTAGTTCTTTCTTCACTGCACTCTCCTGGTGTGGGCTCTTCACGTTGCTCATGTTTTTAGTGACAGTTCTTGGATGTTTGTTATTATAAGATGTAGTTCTTTCTTCACTGCACTCTCCTGGTGTGGGTTCTTCACGTTGCTCATGTTTTTAGTGACAGTTCTTGGATGTTTGTTATTATAAGATGTAGTTCTTTCTTCACTGCACTCTCCTGCTGTGGGTTCTTCACGTTGCTCATGTTTTTAGTGACAGTTCTTGGATGTTTGTTATTATAAGATGTAGTTCTTTCTTCACTGCACTCTCCTGGTGAGGGTTGTTTGAGTTGCTCATGTTGAGATCTCCAGTAGAAAACTTCTTGACAGGAATAATTAAAAAATTCTCTTGACTATGTATTAATTTTTAGAAAATAATAAATAGTCTATTTTAATCTAACTTTTAGTATACTTTTAGTTTGAGTTTTCCTAAAAATTAAAGTATATTTTCTGTCAGGATATTAAAATCTAAGCAGAGCTATGGATTTCTGTTGCTATCAGACTGGCATCTTGGCCATGCCCCCCCCACCACCAACTTTCTTATTCTAATTGCCCACAGGTTAAAGCTGGACTACCTCAGGTTTCTCTCTCTTGGAACCAATATTGTTTAATATGGTGTTTGCTATATCACCCAAGAATAATACATTCTGGGTTTATAATTTTGCTGATGATTGCAAGATTGGTTTCTCAATTCAAAATCCCTCTGATGTAAATTACTTAAGCATTTATAGTGTCTAAGTTGTTGGGTACTGGAAGCAGTTTTAACATTTAGTCTAAACAAGTGTAAGATAATACATTTTTCAATTATATGCCCAAAGCTTCCTATATATTTGGTGTCTTCCTCATTAAATGTGGCACAGAAATATAAATAAGACTTGGGTATATTTACTACATCTAAGTTGTCCTTTAATACACATGCAGATCAAATTTCTATAAAAAGAAGTAAATATATGGGATGTCTGTTAAGAAGGTTATCCACTAGGGAAGAGCGTGTATTGACTTTGGTATTTAAAACTTATCTAAGACATTACTGGAGTACAATAACACTGTTTGTATTTGTACTCAAGGCCAATTGAAAAAATGTGAAGGAGTCCAAAGGAGATTTACAAAAAAGAATAGAGAACTATTCCATTTTGGAGGGTTAAGATGTCTGTTGCTCCAAGGGTCTGTGGTGGATGCATACTTAAGCCACTCCTAATTGCTTACCCAACTGACTGTTATGATGTCAGCATGATGGTAATGGATATAGGACTAAGGACAGTTGACTGGCCACTGCATAAATGAAGGCTGCAAATACTATGACCTATGTCTTCCTATGGGATACCTCATTCTACAGGCATTACAACTATGCATCATAAGGTTAATTGTCTGCAAATATGAAGACTATCCCAGCAGTAGAGCTTTACCAAAGGAAACTTGTCAGGAGCAAGTAAGGGATCCAGGGGGTTTTCTGGTATGATAACTGGGAAGACAGCTGGATAGCTAAACGAGGCTTGGAAAAGAGGAATAAAAGGTTTTACATCAGTTTTACATTTTTCTGTATTCATTTTCAGTCCTTGTGATGTCAGCCTGTCTATTAGCTTAATTAATCTGATGCCACGTTGTTGTTTGGTAGCACCCAAACTAGAATGTCAGTAGTAACGTTTATATCAATTTCTAAGCTTTCAGTAATATCAGCTACAGCACACATTTAAGGATGTCTGGTGCCAAGGAAATACCAAATGGCAATCTCAGTGCTCAATATCTGTCCAAGCGTATATTTTGGGTACATAAGTTAGCTATAGTTTTATTCAGATTAATTTGGCTAAATCCCCAGTTAGCCTCAAGCACTGAGGAAAAAAAAAAACATTGTGCTAAGCATACTATCAACTGCTTCCTGTTTGGTCAGGGTATGGTAGTGTTCTCTTAGGATCTATTTATTCAAATCATCTGCATCTATGCAAATCCCGACAATGCCCAACTTCACAGCAATCACCATACCATCAACCCATTCGGTAATGTCAGTTTCTTCAACTATTATCATCAGCAGTTCCATTCTTTTACACTCTTGCTCTTTTTTGTCTCGGAGCTATAGGTACTCTGAAATAAGCATTTATCACTGATAAAGCTTCCAATCATAGTTTAATACAATATTCAGTTTAAAGACATACTAAATATTCATATACATCAGGGTAATTCTGTAAAATGTCATTTGTAGTTCAAAGCTTTGCATTCTGAGTTTTGACATTTACAGTGACGTTGCTTAGAATGATATATTTTTTCTATACTCTTTTTTATATATGTATTTTGTTTGAAAAGCTTTATAATTTCACTTTTCGTTCAGTTCAGTTATATGATTGGCTAATTCTTGCAGTCTCTGTACAGATTTGAACTTAACACTGCTTGAACGTGAGTGTACAGTCAACTTGCACATTTTAGCTGCCCTACAAATATGCAAATTCTCAGCTCAGACAGTCTCACAGAACTGCTTGTTTGAAGCAGTTTCCACTTCTGTCATCATCATATTGGGCCTGATTCCAAAAGACATACTCTCAGTGTAAATTACTTACTCCAGTGTAAGCCTGTCTTATAGATAGGCCATACATCAGAGTAAGTCACTTAGAGCAAGTCTTTTGGAATCTAGTCCATTGTGCTTACTTTGGTTATAGATAACATGTTTTGTGTTATTCTGTAGTTGTGTAGCGCAATTTGTTTTTAACATGCCCATAGACGTGAGTATATCATTGCTAAGTATATTGTGTTGCTTTAAACTAAGAGTGCAAATCTATTTGAAAAAAATAATCTTATGCCCTTTATTTTTTGTACCTACAGTTCAACCTTGCCCATGTGTTTAGTTTGCACAGAGAATACTACAATAGTGCACATGCAGGTTTATTCATTTTTCTTGACTTCTTCCCTTTTGTGAGCCATCCAGCTGAAATCAGCTGCTTGGCTGCATTAGTTTTACCTTGAATGTCCCCAGTACTATCTCCCAAGGCTGGGACAGCACTAGTAGTGAGCTGGAAAGGGCAAGACAGCAAAGCAGCTGGCAGTATCACATATGCTGCCCTGCACGCTGGGGGATTTTTGTATGCTCTACATACCTCTCAACCTCTTAGAGCAAGAAATCTAGACAAAGTCATAAATAAAAGTGGGACAAAGGCCCAAAAATAGGGACAATTTTTAAATATTGCTCTTAGAAACTTAGCAAGTTGATAGAATAAAAGGTTTTGCACTAGCATAACTTTTATGAATGGTATGAAGTCTGAAACTCAAATGTCTGTCACTATTTTCTAATTTCAGTCTTTAATGATTTACCACTAATTTGCCAGAAAACTACAATTTTATGAAAAAAGGGCCAAAAGTATGAATTAAAAATCTGTACAGTTGAGAGGTTTGATGTTCTAAGTGGGTGGAGCTAGAACTACTGATGCCATATACTTCACTGCCCACCTTTCAAGGCTGGCAAAATAATGGTAATCAACAGCACGATTATGGCACCATCTTTATCACCAGGCCCTATGTTGTAGTGCAGTCAGAGATCCCTCTCTCTCTCCTGGATTGGGTGAACAACAAAGTCACTCCTTCCCACTACCCTACCCAGCTCCTGCAGCTCCTGAGATTAGCAGATGGAGACTTATTTAGCTTTCAGTTTAAAACCAAATTTATGATTGCAGACCCCTATTCAGCGAATGCTGACAACATTGAACATGCAGAACAGCGAATTTTTTCCTAGGGAAAAAATTCGCTGTTCCAAAACACATACACACAACACAAGCACACCAAACAAACAGCAATCCACATACATACACCTAAAATCTTACATCTAACCCTACACTAAACTGTACATACACCACTAACTATCCACTTACCTTAACCCAAACCCTGCCCTAAGGTCCATCACTATTGCACACTCACCTCACCCGCTCCCTAACCCTAACTCACCTACCCTGCCCTAACCCTCACGTCCACACAATCTCACACTTACTTGACCCGCGCCCTAACCCTAACTCATCTAACCCGCCTTAACCCTCACATCCATACAATCGCACACGTACCTGACCCGCGCCCTAACCCTAACTCACCTAACCCGCCATTACCATCACATCCACACATACCTAACCCACGCCCTAACCCTAAATCACCTAACCCATGCCCAATCGCACACTTACCTGAATCCAACCCATAACTTTCCACCACAGTGCTGAAAATAGCAAAGTGACAGAAACAGACAACCAAATTCTTTCCCTAGGAAAAAAATTTGGTTTTCTGTAGCTTTGCTATTTTCAGCGTTCGCTGAATAGGGGTCGATATTAGAACATTCAAAGTTATGAAACTTCAATGTTTTAATATAGACCTGTATCTCATATAGACATTTGATAGGAGTCCTTATTCAAGTATATAGGGGATTTAGAGACAACTACCTCTGGGAATGTTTGGGGTTATCAAAGTGTAGTACAGAAACATCAGATAAGCTATGTAGAAGATTGTATAGGAATGAGAGGTGCACTAATTGGTTTTGTGAAAGAGTAGCTGATACATGGAATAGATAATAACAAATTACATTAAAGCAAACACTAGTTTAGATAATTTTATGAACATATTGGACACATTAAAGGAATAACCGTTTTGGTACATTGGAAGACTACAAGGACTTTATTGCCTGTGCCTGAAATATTTGCATGTATATATGTGTGTATATATATATATATATATATATATATATATATATATGTATATATATATATATATGTGTGTATATATATATATATATATATATATATATATATATATATATATATATATATTCAGTTGTAATAATTGCAACCCATAGATCTGTCTAAAAGTTTTTTGAAAGGCTAGCAACAACTCAAGTCTGTCTACTGGTCTAGACTGGAATTTAGCCAGGACTAGAAACTTTCATGGGACTTCATGAAAGGGCCTAACACACAGCTCACACTGAAAGGGCCCTGCTCCCACAATATGGTATTTTGCAATTCAGACACATGTTAACAGTGATGATGAAAGACCTAATAATTGGCTTCTTTGCATGTCACCAAATCGCAGTTACTACCACAATGTGCACATCATTGCTGATTTGTAGATAACTGCTTTGTGTAGGCATTGAATCCTTCCCCGAGTCACTTCATACACACACACACACACACACACACACACACACACACACACACACACACACACACACACATACACACACACACACACACACACTGTAATCTGTTCCTGACTTGTCTGCCCTCAGCCTGTTTTTTGGCTCCTCCCACTCCATGTCCTTCATAGTAGTTGAAGTGCCATTAAGGCACATGAGTTTAAAGTGCTCCCTGGTGACTAGTGTTTCCACCTACCCCACAATTCCTGTAAGTGCTATGATGGCACAGTTTTAGTTTCCCTTATGGCTAGTGTCTCCCACTACCCCCTATCCCCATACTGCTGTCACTTTTATTATAAAACTAGAATATAGAGTAATATGTGGTATCCAGTGGCTCCCACCATCCCCAATTCCCATGCTGCTTTCATGTTCAGTAGATGAATGTGGCCTTTTGGTCCTGGTCACTACCATGAAATAGAGGGCCTGGTTGTACTGAGCTACATGGCTGAGGAATTTTTTTAATTGCTCAGTGTGTAGATGCCTTCCTTAAGGGTGTTCTTGGGGAAGAGATAACATGGCTAATTAGCATATGCCTCTCTTCTGGGCAAATTCATTAGCATTGAACATGGCTTGAAGCCAGAGTGTGGAGTGCCACATGTCTTAATGCTAGTGCACTATATAGCACTATGTTGGGGCAATTTCTGAACACAAAAAGGTTAACACAGCACATGCACGAAGGTGTACCCAATGCAGAACATTTATGAATGCCCCCTGTGTCTTTATGGGTTACATACACGTCATTAACATGACCAGTGTGTCTCACTTTGCCTTATTTAATCAAATGCAAGATTATGCATCTATAAATATCTCTCAGCTCATTAATTCTCTTTTGAAAAAGCTATGAAAATTTATCTGAAGAATATGGTCTTTCCTACTGAAATATTATGACCAAACATAATTATTCAGTATAAAATTGATTTGACTAGCGTCCGATAGGCATTGTGTATGTCAGTAAACATGAGACAACTGTTACATTGTCTCAGGATGCCCATTTCAACAATGTAACAGTTGTCTCATGTTTACTGACAACCAACTATAAGATAAAGAAACTGATACAGTGTGTGAGAGGTGTAGTTATACGATGTTGTATAATGTTATTGGCTGCAAAGCTCCCACATGAACACATGACAAATAACATTCAGGTTGTTAGTACCACACAACACCACACTAAATCAATCACCCACAGATTAGACCAAACACATGGACCTACATATGCTGAGGCTCTTAAACATAACCTACCTAAGCCACAAAGGCCTCCATAATGTACCCTAAGAAACAAGTACCATGGACAATTTCACAAATATACCCACCAGGAAATTTACATCTAAGATCCATACTGACCTAAGTCAAGAGCCCATAACCAAGCCTCCACACATTCCAATATCGTAGCTATAGTTGACTCCATAATGAGGCACACTGATACACCATCCTCTTGGCTGTGCAGGTAGATGGTCACAATACGTTGCCTATTGCCACATTGTTACTACTCAGCGAAGCTCCTCGTGGTCCTGCAGAGTGGTGCTAGCAGCAGAGAGGCTAAAAGAGCGACTGCTAACCTGATAAAAGTGTTTTTGTTTCCTGCTACTACCTAGGTGACTGTCCGATCTAGCTAAACTGCAAGTATTTCTGCTTCTTGAACTGTTTTAAACTGTTTAAAGTTGTTTTTGCACCTGCACTTTTAAAGTTTGTCCTGTTTGTTGCATTTACCTGTTGAGGCTACACACTCAAGTGCGCTAGCCTGTGTTACATATTTATTGGATATTCCTGCTGTTTGTTGCAAAAAAAGAAAAAAACAAAAAAATTATCCTTGTTTCCCATCTTTCCTGACCTACAGTAGTCCAAATACAGGCTTTGCTGTATTCTGGACTTTTGGAAAGTTCCTGTGTTGCCCATTTCCTTTCTTGGATAAAGGGAGGCTTCTTTGTTCACCAGTGGCAGTGGGAAGCTTAGAGCAGCCTATCTATCCCTAGAGGAGTGTTCCCAGCACAAGAATCTGGTAGTCTATTGGCCATTTTGGGCCAATTTCTAGCTCTTTCAAGTCCCCCTGTATAAAACCCGCTTTGGCGTGGTTTTTGCACTTGTTACTACTCAGCCAAGCTCCTCGTGGTCCTGCAGAGTGGTGCTAGCAGCAGAGAGGCTAAAAGACCAACTGCTAACCTGATAAAAGTGTTTTTTTTTTTCCTACTACTACCTGGGCAACAGTCCGATCTAGCTAAACTGCAAGTATTTCTGCTTTTTGAACTGTTTTAAACTGTTTAAAGTTGTTTTCGCACCTGCACTTTTAAAGTTTGTCCTGTTTGTTGCATATACCTGTTGAGGCTACACACTCAAGTGTGCTAGCCTGTGTTACATATTTATTGCATTTTCCTGCTGTTTGTTGCAAAAAAGAAAAAAAAAATGATCCTTGTTTCCTGTCTTTCCTGACCTAGAGTAGTCCAAATACAGGCTTTGCTGTATTCTGGACTTTTGGAAAGTTCCTGTGTTGCCCATTTCCTTTCTTGGATAAAGGGAGGCTTATTTGTTCACCAGTGACAGTGGGGAGCTTAGAGCAGCCTATCTATCCCTGGAGGAGTGTTCCCAGCACAAGAATCTGATAGTCTATTGGCAGTTTTGGGCTGAATTTCTAGCTCTTTCAAGTCCCCGCTGTATAAAACCCACTTTGGCGTGTTTTTTGCGCTTGTTACTACTCAGCCAATCTCCTCGTCGTCCTGCAGAGTGGTGCTAGCAGTAGAGAGGCTAAAAGAGTGACTACTAACCTGATAAAAGTGTTTTTTTTTCCTGCTACTATGCGGGCAACTGTCCAATCTAGCTAAACCGCAAGTATTTATGCTTCTTGAACTGTTTTAAACTGTTTAAAGTTGTTTTGCACCTGCACTTTTAAAGTTTGTCCTGTTTGTTGCATTTACCTGTTGAGGCTACACACTCAAGTGTGCTAGCCTGTGTTACATATTTATTGCATTTTCCTGCTGTTTGTTGCAAAAAAGAAAAAAAAAACAAAAAAAATGATCCTTGTTTCCTGTCTTTCCTGACCTAGAGTAGTCCAAATACAGGCTTTGCTGTATTCTGGACTTTTGGAAAGTTCCTGTGTCGCCCATTTCCTTTCTTGGATAAAGGGAGGCTTCTTTGTTCACCAGTGGCAGTGGGGAGCTTAGAGCAGCCTATCTATCCCTGGAGGAGTGTTCCCAGCACAAGAATCTGATAGTCTATTGGCCGTTTTGGGCCAATTTCTAGCTCTTTCAAGTCCCCCTGTATAAAACCTGCTTTGGCACGGTTTTTGTGCTTGTTATTACTCAGCCAAGCTCCTCGTGGTCCTGCAGAGTGGTGCTAGCAGCAGAGAGGCTAAAAGAGCAACTGCTAACCTGATAAAAGTGTTTTTTTTCCTGCTACTACCTGCTCGACTGTCCGATCTAGCTAAACTGCAAGTATTTCTGCTTCTTGAACTGTTTTAAACTGTTTAAAGTTGTTTTTGCACCTGCACTTTTAAAGTTTGTCCTGTTTGTTGCATTTACCTGTTGAGGCTACACACTCAAGTGCACTAGCCTGTGTTACATATTTATTGCATTTTCCTGCTGTTTGTTGCAAAAAGAAAAAACAAAAAATTATCCTTGTTTCCCATCTTTCCTGACCTAGAGTAGTCCAAATACAGGCTTTGCTGTATTCTGGACTTTTGGAAAGTTCCTGTGTTGCCCATTTCCTTTCTTGGATAAAGGAAGGCTTCTTTGTTCACTAGTGGCAGTGGGGAGCTTAGAGCAGCCTATCTATCCCTGCAGGAGTGTTCCCAGCACAAGAATCTTGTAGTCTATTGGCCGTTTTGGGCCAATGTCTAGCTCTTTCAAGTCCCCCTGTATAAAACCTGCTTTGGCGCAGCTTTGCACGATTTTGCGCATAGCGCAGCATCGGGCAGCTCTGCTTAATTGGGTTTAAACCATTCTCGGCTCCATAAAGTCTGCTCTTCACTTTTTCCCTTAGAACTGATCTAGTTCTCATAATAAACACCCTATTCCTACTCTAAAGCCTGGCACTTGCTCACTAAAGCAATTATATAAGTCAGCACTAAAAAATTAAAAGCACTACACCCTCACAAACTTCCCTTGAGTACCTTGTTCCCCATTGGCCTTTTTTTTCAATTATAAAGGAATTACCAATACTATTCTAGCATGTCCAAAGGTCAGTTGTCAATCTCCTCTCTGGTCCAGCTGGTGAATCTGGGAATCTTGAGGCAATGTTACAACTGCCTCATGTACACAGACAACCCTCTCCTCCTCCCAACAAATTCCAACACATGTGAAAGATGCAACCATATAGCCAAACTGGAAGCTAAGCTCTCTCAACTCAGTGCTGGCATAACCAGTCAGGAGGAGAAGGAAACCACACTCACTACAATTCCAGTCTCACATAGACCTACCACGACAGCAAACCAAACACATAAACACACAAAAACATACTCGGAGGCTCTAAATAAAAATCTGCCTAAGCAGCAGAGCCCTCCAAAGCAGACACCCAAACAACCACTACCCCAAAACAAAACACGTGCAACACATATCTCACAAAGCCAGTGTGCCGAACAGTCACAGCCCTTAAGGCTAAACAACACACCTGATACACTTGTAATAGGTGACTCTATCATCAGGCACACTGACGTCCTGCTCACCAGGCTGAACAAGGAGAAGGTCATGGTGAGCTGCCTGTCAGGTGCTAGGATCTGCCACATAGCACAAGCACTCAGGTCACTCCAAGGCAAGTACAAATATGACTCAGTCATTGTCCATGCTGGTGTGAATGACCTGAGACATACCTCCCTGGACTACATGAAAAGAGACATAGAGGAGCTCTCTGAGCATGTAGCCCAGGCCGGTATGACCCTGACCTTGAGTAGCATCTTACCCTCACCAAGAATGATGCCACAATATGAAGACATGATGATCAAGTTCAACAATTGGCTTAAGTATTGGTGTCATTGAAAGGGGATCCAATGCCTGTCAGCCTGGGATGACATGCTCAACAAGCCATGATGCTTCGTTAGGGACGGCTTGCACCTGCCACCCCTGGGCTTTCGGATATTGGTAAAGGCTCTTGCCACCCCCATAGTGCCTTTTTTAGGCAAGGCTCAAAAGACAAACCCACCTCCATAGGTATCACAAGGGATAAGAAACTGAGTAATGCTACTCAACGCCAGAAGTTTAAACCTCAAGATGCACGCACTCGAAACTCTCCTTAGCATGGAGAACATCGATATCTGTGCAGTAACAGAAACCTGGTTCAAGGCTCATGAGAGCACCCCAGCACTACCAGGTTATACCTCATACCATGCTTTTCAGCTCCAAAACTTGGACCAAACCACAAAAGGAGGGGGAGTATCGATATTTGTCAAAGATACCCACACCTCCAGGTTGGTGGCACAGCACAAAGCTTAAGAGACTATCCATGTGCAACTAACAGTGGGTAAAACTGCCTTCCAGTTTATAGCCTGCTACAGACCACCCTCCCAAACCCAGGAACCCCACTCAGCCTTCCTGAGAACACTGGAAAATATGAAGGTCTCTCCAAACACCATTATATTGGGCGACGTCAACTACCCAAACATAGACTGGGAGCATTACTCTAGCTCCAACACCCTAGCCCAAAGGTTCCTAGAATTTATAAACTCAAATGCTATGGAACAACTTGTTAACACTACCACAAGAGGGGAAAACATACTGGACCTGATCATCACCAACATGGGGGCTGTATGCTCCAGACCAGAAGTGTATCCCTCACTGGTAAGATCAGACCATAAACTAATCTCACTGGATATTCACATCCTGACCCTACCCCCTGCCCAGACAACCACAGTGCAAATCTTCTCTAAAGCAAATTTCACACTCCTCAAAACCGAGGTGGAATCCTTCAAAGCCCCCGGGCCTGTGGAAAATGCGGCCCAGACCGCAGAATCCTTTATAAACACATTCTATGAACACCTTCAGGAATGCATGGATCATGCAATCCCAAATAAAACCAAGACCCAATCCTCCAAAGGCAGGCGTCCTGTCTGGTGGACCCCAGCCATAAACAAACTATACAATAGAAGAAGGAAGCTGCTACATGACAGAGCAAAATCCCAAAAAGGGAAGGCATCTCTGATCAGTATTAGCAAAAAACTACGGGCACTCATAAAATCGTCTAAGGCCAGCTTCGAGAGAAAAATTGCACAGGACACTAAGGATAATCACAAGGCTTTCTTTAGTTATGTTAGGAACCTGGGTGGGAATTCCCAGATATGCTCAGAATTAGTCCAAAATACACCGAACCCACAGACATTGCCAAGATCCTAGCTGACAGGTTCAGCGCAAACTCCCCCCCCCTCCCCACCAAAAGGGCAAATATCTGTCCCAGCAGAATGCTGCCCCCCTGACATCTCAGATGCCCTCTCTAAAGCAAAAAGCACAGCATCAATGGGACCAGACAGTCCCCGGGCTGCGTCCTACATGAACTCCAAGAAGAGCTAAAGCCAAACATAAAACTACTGTTCAATCTCAGCCTTACTACAGGATATGTACCCAAAGAGTGGCGTACAGGAACACTGGTCCCTCTCCATAAAGGTGGTGGTGCCTCAACAGATCCTGGAAACTATCGCCCCATAAGCCTGACTAGCTTGGTCTGCAAAGCTATGGAAAGGATCATCATGGACCTCATAAATAAAGATATTGGGGACCTACAGACACTGGATCCTACCCAGTTCGGCTTTGTTAAGGGCAGATCCTGCCTCTTAAACCTGGTCGATTTCTTTGAAACAGTCACCAAGGCCATTGACGAGGGGAAGGTGGTCCACACAGCCTACCTGGACCTCGCAAAAGCCTTCAATACAATACCCCACTTGGGCATTATAGATAAGCTCACCAGCTTAGATATAAACCCCTATGTCACTAGATGGGTTGCAAACTGGCTCAAGGACAGAACACACATGGTTAGAATTGCTGGAGCCATGTCAGACTCCAAACCAGTTACAAGTGGCTTCCCACAAGGCTCAGTCCTGGGACCTCTCTTGTTCGGTATATATTTCTCGGAGGTACAGGCTAACATGGAAGGACTGTGGCTGACCAAGTTTGCAGATGACTGCAAACTAGGTGCCATAATCGACTCTCCAGCTGACACAAGCATCTTACAAAAGGGCCTCATAAAAACAGACAACTGGTGCCAGAGCCATGGCCTCAAGCTAAACACCAAAAAGTGTATAGTCATCCCCTTTGGCAAAAACAAAGTGCCCACAAATTACCACATAGGTGGTAATCCATTAAGTACGGAAGAAGTAATTAGGGACTTGGGGACCCAAGTTGATAGCAATCTCTCATTTGAAAACCACATGGCCAAAGTGGTTAGAAAAACATTTTATATAGCCCACCTAATTATGAAGGGATTCACATCTAGATCAGGGGAGGTCATCGTGCCTCTTTACTCATCCCTCATCAGGCCCATAATTGAGTACAATGCCCCTTTTGGGATGTACCTTACCACACACCTGCAGCAACTGGAAAGACCCCAAAAATACCTCACCAAGAGGATCAAAGGGCTCAAACAGATGCCATATGCTGCCCGGTTAAAGAAACTCCAGCTCTACACAGTGGCATACCCCCTGCTCAGAGGCAATATATGCCTGATGTATAAAGCCATGTCCAACCCGGAATTAATGGACATGCTGCACCTCAGAAAATCCAAATCCCATCGAGCTACGCGCTTGAGAGACTTGAACCTCGGCACTGAAATAAATAGGACATGCTGGAGGGACAGATTCATAACCCAGAGGCTCCCTTCACTCTGGAATAAAATTCCAGTCCAGGTTAGGCAGAGTCCCTCATTGACTCTCTTCAAGAGGAATCTTGATGAGTGGATGGGAGATCGTAGGTTTACCCCGGGTATCACTCCTGTGTCACTGTTAGACAGAGGCACAGTATACTAACCTCGAAAAAGGGCATAGCAAAATTAATTTAAAATGGGTGGTGAAAGCCAAACACACTCTGGCTAGACTTATAAATGCCGTAGAGCAGATAGCCGAGTATGAACCTATGAACCTATGGATGCACTCAAGTCATTGCAACACAGGCACACATATGACACAGTCATAGTACACATAGTTATAAATTAATTGAGACTTACCTCCCTAACTTTATGAAGAGAGATATGATGGAGTTCTCTAAATATGTGTCTGAATCAGATAGGAACCTTGCCTTCAGCAATGTTCTACTATCACTAAGAAAGATGCTATATTAAAACAAAAAATTATTGACTTCAACAATTGGCTTAGCTTCTGGTGTCATTATAAGGGGGATACATGTCAACAAAGGAGGAGATGGTAGAAAGTCCAAACTGCTTTGCCGGGGATGGCCTACACTTATCCCCCCAAGGCTTCTGTATATTGGCTACATCCTTGTCCATCCCATACTGCCTTTTCAGACCATGTTAGTTTTCTAAAGCTTCTAGCTTAACAAAATAGAATCTGGATAACATAAAGGTATTGCTGTTCATTGCTAGGAATCTTAACAAAAGGCTCCTCTCCTGTTAAGACAATGAAATCAGTTTGTAAAACATTTTATTGTTCGAATATATATGTACATCTATATTCTACTAATAACAAGCTTAGATAGACTAGACATAGTAGAATTACAAACTTTTATCTACATGAAACAAAGAGCAGACATCTGGAATATTTTTCCTATCATAGTTCACAACCTTGATTGGCAGTAGAAATATGCAATTATTATTCAAAAACTGTTGGTCAGCAAATTTTCGTACACTTTGCACTTTCTCATGACTTTATTCTTGTAGTTTTTCAGCATGGACTAGAGAACAGATCAAGACTGTTTCACTCGATGTTCCTTTGTCGTGGAATAAAGCAGCACTATATGACCTATCTAGAGTCAACATAACCATGTTTCTGGTCTGGAATACTATATCAGTGGCTGTATAGAGGCTGCTGTACCTACCAGAAGTAAGCACAAGAAATAAACCACTCTGGTGGCATCCCAAGTTAAACAGGCTATACAACAAAAGGAAAAAAAATATAACAAACATCAGGAATATTTAAAGCTGCAAGAATATTAGTAGGAAATTCCCATAACAATAACAACTCTCTTTTCAACCTAAGTAGGCAACTAATAGGGCTAATTAGATCAAGCAAATCCATCTTTAAAGTTAGGATAGCCTCCTAAGTGAAAGATAACCGCAAGGCCTTCTACAGGTATAAACTTGTTACCACAGAAATTCAGTTCCAACTTTACCCCCAAAACATTCCCCAAAAAATGCCCTCAAACATAACCGCTCCAATGATAACTAGGGAGCATGTACTGGCTGTGCTCACTAAAACCACGAATACAGCCTCAGTGGGCCCTGATAACATCCTGTGATGCCTCTTGAACAGCCTTATCAAGACCCCTGTAGTCATTATTTAACTATAGTCTAAAACAGGCTTTGTGCCCCATGAAAGGAAGACTGCAATAGTCATCCTCCTTCATAAGGGAAAACATTCAACAGATCCTGGAAACTACAGACCCATTAGTCTGACTAGTCTTATTTGCAAAGCCATGGAAAGAATTAGCATGGAAATTAATAACAAGGACATATAAAAACTCAAAGACTGGATTCATCCCAGTTTGGCTTTGTTAAAGGAAGGTCATGCTTACTGAATCTGGAGGACCTCTTTGAAAAGGTCACTTAGGAAATGGATAAGGAGAAAACTGTGCTTACTGCTTACCTAGATCTGGCTAAAGCATTTGATACTGTACCCCACTTGGGCATTGCCAACAAGCTTATGGAACTAGGTATAAACCCCTTTATAACAGGGTCTACTTTAGATCAACGAATAATCAAAATGTTGAATGTTCACATGAGCGTAAATGCAGGAACTCATTTTTTTTGTTTGATCACAGTACAGTGGAGATTGGGATATTTGCCCTTTCCTCACTGTAGTGCGATCTCAGAGTTGGAATATATATCTAGTGGGGTGTGTGGGGAGCACATCCCCCCACAATATCGATTTTGAATTCCTGACTTTATGCTCATGTGAGCGTTCAACATTTTGTAGTTTTGTCTATATAATATAGACCCTTTATAACATGCTGGATAGCTAGCTGGCTCACTGATATGACCCAGAAGGTTAGAAATGGTGAGGTCATCTCCGCAAAGAGGCCAGTGACCAGTGGCTCTGTGCTAGGCCCAATCCACTGTGGCATCTACTTGCTGGATGTCAAAGCCAATGACAAAGGCCTCCTGCTAACCAAGTTCACAGATGATTGCAAACTGGGAGCAGTCATTGAATCCTCCCAAGATGAGAACACCATTTAGGATGGCCTAACACAGACAAATGCTTAGTGCCACAGCCATGGCTTAAAACTCAATACCAAGAAATACATTATAGTACCTTTTGGGAAGTCAGTCACCCTATGCAACTACATCATCAATAAGACAACCATAAAAGATGATGCATTAATCAGGGATCTGAGAACCCATGTATATAGTAACCTGTCCTTTATCCAACATATGTCCAAGATAGTGAGAAAATCCTTCTGTGTTGCTCAACTTACAAGAAAGGCATGGCATCTAGCTCCAGAGAGGTCATAATACCATTAGACGTGGCCCTCATCAGACACCTCGATATTTACCTGACCAGACACATGCAGCAACTGGAATTTTCACAAAGGTTCCTTACAAAAAGAATATAGGTTGTAAACACAATGTCCTGTGCTGATTGCCTCAAAGCCCTGTCTATTTACTTGTTATCATACAGACTTTTGAGAGGTGATCTTTGACTGGCATACAAGACATCCCTGGACCCTGTTTTGATGAACCTTTTGCACATCTACAAAAAAAAACAGCAGCAGAGCTACTAAACTAAAAGACCTAATTTATGCATGTGACATAAATAGGACATGTTGGAGAGACATATATGTTATTCAGAGAATTCTCATTTTTTGGAACAGGCTCACCATCCATTTGAAGCATAGTTCATCCTTATCCCTAGTTAACTCATTACTACCAGTACAGCTCTTTTGAGTGTTTACCTTTAACTCCCAGTGGGTGTGGCTTGGAACCTTTAAAAAAATGAAGTTATCACCTTGCAGTTCAATCAAATATTCATATCTAACTGTGTTAAAAGAAAACTGTTAATGGCAAACTATTCAGGATAAATACATCTTTACATAAGTGGCATTCATTCCGTTCAATGCTTTAAACTGGATGTTATAAGCCAGAATAAAGGCAGTGAATATTAATTTTGTAATGTTGTATAAACAGATTGTGTCTTGCTTAAATGGTTACCAAGATATCATATACTGCCAACAGGATTTTCTTCATATAGCTGTGAGCTTTCATATGTGGTTATGCAGTTCTGTCTGTGTTACCTGAATGTTGAGATATTTAGAGAAAAATGAAAATTATTACAATACAAATAAACAGTATGTAAATAATTTTCCATATCTCTTTAGCTGCATTAGGTCAAATATCAATACAATTGTGTTTACCATAATGTATGCTTCAAGATAAAATCTTCTGCTACCTTGTATGTAGCATGGGGTTGGAAGGATACATATTATGTTGTTGAACCGTAACAAGTTCGAATGCCATATTGTTGAACCCATATGTTTGAACTTGGAAAAGTTTGAATGTTTCAATGGGGATTTCTGTTCAGTGCGGAAAGGGAAGATTTCCCTTTACTGCACTGTAGTGCGCTCTTGGAGTTGGTACATTTAAAGAGTGGGGGGTGTGGGGGGTGCAGGGCAACTTGCCCCCCTACTTACAACCATCAGGAAGGTTTTTTTCTGTTTTTTATTTTTATTTTTGATGTTTTCGTACTTTTGAAAGTTCGAACGTATGGGTTCGACTATATGGCATTCAGACTTTTAAAAGTTCAACAAAGTAATATGAACCTGGTTTGGAATTATTAATGCAAATATGAACAAGCAATATTTGATACTAAGAGGTGCAGTAGGAGGTAACTGCTGAAACACCTGGAGGTGCACTCAGCTGTAATGAGTTAAGCACAATTTGGACCAATGGATGGGCAAACAGAAATTCACTCTTGGTCTGGTGCTTATGTCTGTGATGGACAGAGGCAGTTAATAAATCACCCCTATATAAAATCAAATTTTCTGGTCACATTTGGGTTGCCTGGGAAGGCTTATCCTTGCCGTAGTGGCCTTTAGCCCAGTAAACATCTATGAACCTATGAAACTATGACTAAAGAAATCCATTTTGTTAGCTGTAATGTCTGAAATAATTCTACTAGAGAAAATCCATCCTGGAACTTATATTTTTTGATATTTCAATATTAATCTAACAACTCCCTACAAGCACTTCTTACACTGGAAAAAAATCAGTATATGCATTGTCACAGAGACCTGGTTGAAAACCAATTAGAGCTCTCTATTGCTGCAGGGTTTCAATACTTTTTACATTCAGGCCCATACCATTAGATGACGGCACTAAAGGTGATGGTACCCTCATATTCTTAATTAAAGGTGGTGGTAACTTCATATTCTTAAAATAAAAATTCACCTTCGGGCTCATTAGACAAGATAATAACTTGGAACTACTCCATGTCCAACTTATTATTAACAAAATCCCCTTATGACATGATAACTAGCTATGGGATCCCCTCTACATCCCCCTCAGCCCATACCTCCCACCTAATCAGTATACAGTCACTATCCATTATGCCAAACACCATTCTCCTAGGTGACTTCAACTAACCCCTCCATTACATGGAAGACATACACAGCCTCAAAAATGTTTGCCTGAAAGTTTCTGGGCTAATAAAAACTCTGTGGACTAGTTAGTCCACACCTCTACCAGGGGTGATAAAATCCCGAACTTGATTCTTACCTATATGGGATGGCTTTTCTTCTCACCAGTGGTAGCTTCTTCCTGAAATTAAAAAAAAACACTTCCATCTTGACCACCCAAATGCTTATGCAGAATTCTTTACTGACAAAATCTATCCGAACTAAATATAATGCTAAATTAAAAAAAACAACTCCTATGCTAGGACCCTAATATATATATATATATATATATATATATATATATATATATATATATATATAGACTCTATAATAAAATAAGAAAAAAAAATCATTGCAAGTAAAACTAAATTTAACTCTCAGATGCCAATATTGCTCCTGTTAAACCTAACAAGATGCTTCAAACCCTGATCAAATCAAACAAAGCCAGATATTAGGTAAAAATAGCCACCCAGGTGAAGGATAACTATAAAGCTTTCTTTAACTATGTTAGATATCTCAGCTCATCTCAGAAACAATGCCCATCACTGTGTAAAGTTAATAATAAGGGATATCACATATTCAGACCAAATCTTCTGGCAGCCAAATTTAGTTCAAACTTCACCAACCTTTCTCCTCTTATATTCCCAGATCACATACCTGCAGAAACACCCCCTCAAATTTCCCATTAACAGTTCCTCAAGGTGCAATCCATTGCCAAGAATGCTACATCTGTAGGGCATGATAACATATCAAGCTTCCTACTGGTCAGTCCAAAGCTTGACTTCTCAGACCATCTACAGAGGTTATTTAATATCAGACTTCAAACAGGCTTCATGCCAGATGAATGGAGTACAGTAACAGTCATCCCCTTGCAAAGATGGGGCATTAGCAGACCCAGGTAATTATAGACTCATAAACCTGACAAGCCTCATCTGTAAGGCTTTGGAAGGGATCATTATGGAATTATTAAATAAGGACATAGGTAACCTACAAACTCTTGACTCAAGCCAGCTTGTATTCATCAAGGGAGGATCCTTCCTACTTAACTTGGCCAACTCCTTTGAGAAGGTTAGTGAAGCAAGGGATGCATGCAAATCAGTACACACTGCATATATAGACATTGTAAAGGCATTCAACACCATCCCACACTCAGGTATTGTAGATAAACTATACCAGCTAAACATAAATCCCTATGTAACTCACTGGATAGCAAATTGGCCTACAAATAGAACTCTGAAAATTAGAGCAGGTGGTTGGTTCTACCTCCTCCAAAAAAACTGTCACTAGCAGTGCACCCGAAGATTCAGTCCTTGGGTCATTCCTTTTTTGGTATTTACTTCATGGGGATCAAAGTAAATGTTAAGGATTTTTGACTGACCAAGTTTGCAGAAAACTATAAATATGATGCCTTATAAACTCTTCAGTGGACCCCAAAATCCTGCAACAGGGCCTTTTCAAAACAGATAGCTGGTGTGAAAAGCATGGACTAAAACTGAATTCTAAAAAAATGTATAGTTGTATCCTTTGGCAAACCTGACTTCTCTTGTAATTAGCACAATTACAATATACCTCTGAAAGTTGATCCATTAGTCAGGGAACTGAGAAACTATATCAGCCATGAACTGTCCTTTGATCACCATGTATCCACTGTTGTAAGGAAATTCTTCTTCATTGTGCTGCTTATTTCTAAAGGTATGGAGTCCAATTCCAGGGATATAATCAGTCAATATAATACCCACACAGCATGTATCCTTCTGAACATTAATCACAACTGGATTGACCACAACTTTTTCTCACTAAAAAAATTCAAGGGCTGGAATCACAAAAAAGTATGCAGACTTTCTCAAAGTATTATCCCTTTTCTCAGTATCATACAGGATACTAAGAGGTGACCTCTGCCTCATGTGTAGACCATAAGCAGACCCTGTCCTGTCAGATCTATTACACATTCACCAGTCCAATGACAGCATGTACACCCACGCAAGGGATCTCAACCTCTTCTGCAACAGAAGTAGAACATATTGGATATATCACAGAGAATACCTCATCTATGGAACTGTTTTTCATTCCACATAAAGTGAAGTACTTTTACTGTATTCAAACATAATTTGAATGAATACGTGGGAAACCACAAATTTGTTGCTGATTTAACACCCATGATCTTCATGGACAGGATCAACAAGTACATTTCCCAAGATATCCTTGCTGTGTCCATCTCTGAGTTTTTGCATGTGCAAAATATAAAATTTAAAAACTACCATGGGAATGTAAAGCTAGACTTCTTAAGATCATCACAGATCAATAGTCTAGTAACTACCTATGAGCCTATGAACCTAAGACTGAATCTCCTCTTCCATGGAGTAAGAAATAATAATCAATATTAATTTTATGATATCTCTCTGAGTGTTCAGAAGAGAGAAAATGTTTAATATGGTGTTTTTTTCTTTCCATGTGTATTAAATAATAGATAAAAATATATTGTGAATACATCTTTAGTTGATATACATTTTATCTTTCTCAATAAACTATATGTTTACAAACTTTTAAAGGAAAAAGAATGAAGGGAAAATGAGTACAAAAGAAGAAAAAAATGAGAAAAACTGAAATTCTAGCTATATGTATTTTATTTATTTTAGTTTACTGAGGTAGTACACTGATCACTATAGACCATTTGCAGACACAGCTGAGGTGAAGAGATTCACAAAAAAAGAAAGAAAATAGACAAATTCAAAAACAGAGTAATCACAGAAGGTAGATAATTCTATAGACAATTTAGACAAAATGTAAATAATATTAGCAGAGTAGAAAATCAAATGTGTATTAACAAACAGAGGGTCGAACTAGAAGTGATGCAGGTGCGGAGGGAGTTAGGTTATGTGTACAGTGGAAAAGCATTTGCAGTCAGATGTTTGATGAAGGTATATTTTGAGTTGAGCTTTGAAGGTGGGGAAAGAAAAGACTTATTTAAGGTGAAGGAGGAGGGACTGCCAGAGTTTGGTGCAAAAATGGAGAAGAAATAGCTGGAACAGTGGAGTTTCATTTGGGGACCCTGGATTGAGGGAGTTATTTGGGAGAGGTTGCAGAGGATGTAGGAGGGTGGTTTTATTATGGAGTTTGGCTGCAAGATGTGGAAGGCACTTAGCTGAAGTAGTTTGAAAACAGATTTATGGACAGAAAGATATTTGTGGTTACTGCATTGCAATGACTAAGTGGGAACATACTGGTGTAGAATGGTATTTAGTGCAGGAAATGCAGATGGGTGCTGGATAGTTTTAAAAGTGGTAAAAAGATTTGTATATGTTAGTTGATGGGGTAGTTCTAACCAATTTAGCCTTTTTAATGCTATACAATGGTGAGTACTAGAAAGGGGTATTTGGTGCAAATGTAGTCACTTCTTACAAGCATTGTTCAATTTTTGATTTTGTGATACCTGGAGGTTAGTAAGGATGGGGGCACCATAAAGGGCTTAAGAAGTGGTAAGTATAGTTTTAGTTGAGTTGGTGAAAAGGTTTTTGGTTGTGCTTAAGTCTTTTGGGTTTCTAGCTCCATGGAATGGACCCCATTCCTAAGTCAAAGTACGATTAATGTTCATAAAATTAGTATCGTTTCAGTCTTTGATGTTAGCTGGAAGTGCTCTTTGTAGGACCTGCAATGTGTCCAGTAATGACTCCTGTAATTCATATGGAGTTGCATGCATTGGTAGCATATCTAAATATGATTGTAAACTCTTTTTTGTAAGACCCCTTGCTCCTACTACTTTTGGAACTGTCTGGGTAGCCTTCTCCCACATTGTCCTTGTTTCTGCCTGCAAATTCTGGTATTTTATGACTTTGTGTCTCTCTGTGATTAAGACACTATAATCAGTGAGTGTTGCAATTCCAGTGATCAGTGCTACTTTTTTCTTCTTTTCCTGGACTACTATATCTGGTTTTCTCGCATTTATTTTTTGAACTGTTGCTAATGGGTGATTCTAAGTGATATAAACATCATCATTCTCTACAATGCTTTGTGACCCATATTTACAATGCTTCTCAGCTACTTCAATATTGTAATGTTTGCACAATCCTCACTGGAACAGTCTTGCCACATTATAATGCCTTTTAGTATACAGGCCCTCTGCCATTAGTGCATCACACCCAGCAACAAGATGTGCGACTGTTTTCACTTCTGTTTTCCAAAATCAGCATTTTTCTGTTTCTCCCACATTTTCAATAGACTTTGGAAACCAACATATATGTAGTCCACTATCTTGGGCCATCAATATTAACTTTTCATCTTTTGGTTTAAATTCACCTCTCCATAATCATTCCTGCTTAAGATCCTGATTGACATTAAGCTGTTCCTGGAGTTTTCTGTACTTGCAACTACATTTATGCCTTTTCCACATTTCTTGCCTTCTCATCTGATCCTTCTGATCCTTATGTTCTTTCTTTTGTTTTTTTTTTGGCACAGTCAGTTGCTGCCTGATTTTTGGCTAGTTATGGTTTGATTTCTGTACCTGCTTGACATTGATGCGTTTCTGATAAGCTAAGCAGGGAAGTAATCTTAGACTTATTCTGTTCATGTTTTTAAACTTTCACTATGTTTAGATCTGGTGAGGTTTGCAGATATGTATGTATTTCTCTATGTATATATAGGGTGTATATTAAATCTTCGAAGTCTAAAAATGTTGAATCTCATATGATCAACATCATATGAGTGAAGTTTTCAAGCATCGAATGCTTCAACGGAGATTGTCGTAGGGAATTCTCATCACTTCAATGTAGTGCAATCTTGGAGTTGGTATATTTAATTAGCAGGGGGTGTGAGAGGTGCTTCCCCCCACATGGGGGGTGCAGGGGAGCTTGCCCCCCCCCTGCATAGAGCATTCAGGTCGGTTTTTTTTTGTTGTTTTTACTTTGTTTACATTTTAAGTTCAATGTTTGAAAACTTTGCTCATATGGAGTCAACCATATGAGATTAGAAGTTTTCAGACTTCAAACTTATAATATAGACCCTATATATATATATATATATACATATATATATATATATATATATATACAGTGCTATGATTGTAAATCTATACAAGTAGTCGATTTTGAGGAGGCCCATACCTCCTTCAGAACAAGGAATATATAATGTTGGTATACACTGATTTTTATATATCATTTGATAGGCCTGAACCATTTTTCTTTTTTCCCTGTCCAACTGATCCAATATCTTTTGGGGCCAATCAATCAACACAAAACTGTAAGCTAGAACAGGAAGAGCAAATTGGTTTTGTAGCTTGGAGTTTTTTCTTTAATGTCAGGGCTATTTACAGTATTAAGTTTACTCTTCTAAAATATTCCTTACAGAATTTTGTTCACATTTGTTCTCATTTTATTGCCACTCCATCAGTTCCCAAATATTTCACCCCTCCTGCTCAGTTTCCTTTATATTACATTCCTGTCCCTGACTGATATATTTTGGTGTTGCAGCTTTTCTGTTTTAAATGTTGATTTCCACATTTATTAAGACAAAATGACAGTCATATTATCTGAGAAAGTATTAAGCAGTTACAGTTGTGCTTTCAGCTCCTCATCTGATGAATTATACGGTTTTAAACCATGACTGAAAGAAGATGAAAAATCTTTACACTTGCATGTTTTCTGGGTGCCAAATTGTAACAGTGACCTAATTTGTTAAGTAGACAGCTTAACAGCTTAAGGGCAAGACAAAAGAGGTGTGGTGACAAATAGCTTGCAACACTCTTCTTTGAATTTTTATCCCTGGGATAATAATTTGTCCTTTATCATGGCTTAGCTGCAAAGTGGTTTGCTAGTGTTTCATGGCCATTGTAATGTAATTGATCAATGTAGGGTGTATCTTAAACACCTGTAAGCATCTTTATCCATGAATGTGGGACGATGTTAAATGTTTTTGTACTCTTTCCGTGCCATGTTTTGATTCTTCCTCTTTTTAAACTCTCCATTATGACTTTATTTAACAACAATGATCCTTTGTTCTATACAACATGCTTTTTATTACCGTTTTCTTCTGCTGCCATGGCTGAGTTTTTGTCTAAATGACTACAAATTCTGTTGGCATCAATTCCAGTATTTAGTTTATACGTCACCAGAAGGCAAGTTATGATTCTATAGTTTTTAGGATAGCTTGCACGTTCACTGTCAAGGAGGAGTATCATTTTTCCTATCGTTAACCAGACTGGTGTCTGTTTGGGATGTGCATATAAGTAGTTCTTAGACAGGGCTACATCTTCATGTAAAGATGTTAATACTTTTGGCCAGAAGTTAGGTACTGCACCTGGGCATGGAATTTTCCATTTAGGAACTTTTTTTTTTAATTTTGTTTCAATTTCTCTGGCCATTACTTCATCTGAGTTCATATCCTGCACATTTGAACTTCTTGCAGTTTCTTTTACTTCTTCTATCCATTCAGCATCTTCTTTATGCTCCATATGGTCTTCATAGATATTTCTCCAAAATGTGTACATTTTTTTATTTTTTGGTGATTTTTCTATTCCTTTTGCCTTGTTTCCCAATTCTCTATAAAACTTTTTGGGTCATCAGTGAATTGCTTATTTTTGTACTTTTCCATTACATTTATCTGCATATTTTTTAAAATTTTCCTGTGCTGATATCTTTATTATATACTGGACATTACTTTTATCACATCTGTCTTTCTAAATATTTTTTATCTGTTCTCTCCTATGTACTCTTCTAACAGTGACATGTCTTGTGTTAATTGTCTTATAGTTTCCTCTGTTTGATGCTTCCATGATGGCATTTGATTTCTCCCCTTGCTTTCCCTTATTGCTTTGTGTATTTGTAGTAAGACTTTATCTGTTTTTAGCTACTCAATAATGTATCATATTTACTTCTGTTACATTATCTGAATTCCTGTTTATAGTCATGATTACCATGTTCATCTGTTTTACCAGAATTCTAATATTTTGGGTCATATTGACTTTCTGTAATCTATTTCTTTCATCATTCTTAATATGTCTATCCATCTCTATTGAATCAAGCAACTCTTCCATTCGATTATTTCCTTCTAAACTGAGAGCATTTTCTTTGTTCTGCAATTCCTGCAGGTATTCTACAGAAAGTTCCAGAACATCTTCCTGTGACATATTCTCTTCAGCTGCACCCTGCGTCATCCATTGCTCTTTCATATGGAAACTCACTCGCCTATCATTCCACAACATTTGAATTGCCACTGTTTCCTGCTTTTTCCCTTGCCATGCAACTATAACTGAACTTTTGTACTAGTCTCCTACTGAAGGCTCGAGAATATCTTCATGTGGCAGGTGATCAAATGCTTCCTGTTCCACCTGTTTCTCCTTAATTTTGGGAATTATTTTCCATCATGCTGCGATGTTACCAATGTTGGATTTTCTATGCCAAATTCTTCACTTTGCAAGTAATCCTTAACTTTAGTTTCTATTTCTTCAACCGCTACATTACTAATTCTCTTTTCTACTTTGTCCCTTTGTTTTCTTATTTTTTTGTATTGTGAAATATTTATGCCTTTGCCTGTATTTCTCTTCAAATATCTGGTGCTGCTTTTTTGTATTGATTAGTTTTGCTTTGTCCTTTGCATAAATATTTTACTGTAGTAAATCTCTTTTTTTCCCCATGTCCATATTTCTTATTTAGATGTCTCCCACTCTACCTCTTTTTCCTTACTTTCGGGACTTGTTGTTCCATGATGCTGTGACATAACCTGTCTTAAAATTTCTACACTAAAGCCTTCACTTTGTAGGTATTCCGTAACTTCACCTTCTATTTGTTTAACTTCTACTTTACTAATTTTCTGTTCTACATTTACTCTTTCTGATCTTATTTTTTGTATTGTGAAATTTTTCATATCTAGGTGCCTTTGCCTGTATTTCTCTTCAAATGTCTTTGGAGGTGCTTTTTTGTATTGATTAGTTTGGTTTTCTCCTTTGCATAATTATCACACCATATTGTATCTTTTTTTCTTTCCCATGTCCATGTTTCTTTTTTAAACCTTTCAAATTTCTCTAGCTTTTGTTTTTTTATATTTTCACACTTTCTTTGTCACTTATTTTTCCAAGAGGCCCAAAGTTGCATTCTCTAGATAATGTTTTTCTTCGATCTGGTGTATTAATGAACACAAATTTGCATTTGAAGCTTTCGATAGTTTTTCTTTTGCTAGCATTTTTCTTTCCTCTAACTTCTCTCTTAATCTTTTTGAATATCTTCTATCTTGAAATTCTGCCCTTCTTGCATAATAGTAACAATACAGAATGTCTTCCTTATCCTCTATAGTCCACTCTATCATCTTTATGACTCTTTTTTTGGCCCATCAGTTTTTGAGGACTACTATTTCTTTCTACAACTGAGGCCGGGGGGCATCCTCCCCCTGAGCCTGGCCTAGCCCCATTGGAGGAATGCTTCCATGTCATGGGGATTCTGCATCATCATTTTTCCAGTCCTGGCACCAATGTGCATACCAGAAGTGGGCACTTTTTTTTTTTTTTTTATCCTGGGACTTGTGGACCCCAATGTCTTTTTTTATTTATTAACCTACCTTTGTCCATGATATATGCTATATAAACTACAATCCATATATCAATATTGTCTTGGTGAGATTTTGAGAAAACAGGTCTGCCTTGTGAAGGTACTCACAGTGTAATCTGTTGGCCAAGGGAAAGGTCTGAGCATAGCTTAGTAAATGGTAATTATAGTGCAAGAACTATCTTGTGGGGAGGGAATGTCACAGCCACTTTCCATGTGAGGGCTGTGTTGAAAAATGGCTGTGATCCACCCTCAGGTCAGTTATTACAGAGAGCAATAATTTTGTAGCCAGTACAGAGCAATTAACATGGAGGCACAAAGTTGAACAGGTTTTCTGTCATTTACTGAATGCAAAAACTAACAAGCTAGGAAGGCTAAGTAACTTGTATAAACAGTGTAATGTACTGGTTAAGAAAAAGATTAATAGCTAACTTAGTTTGTAGTCCATACAATGCAAGGATTGCTCCTCTGTGGAAATGTCGCCAAGTATTGTAGAGAGGAATCATTTTATTGCTGCTAGAGAGAAATTAACAAGGAGATACAAAATAGAACATATTTTTTTTATTTACTGAATGTGGAAACCAAGAAGTTAAGGAAACTAAGTAATTATTATATACATTAAGATCTATGGGTTAAGAGAAAGGAAATTGGCCAGTTTAGTAAGTCATTCAATGCCTGCAGGGGATATTCTTTTGGGGAGAATATCACAGCAACTTTTCAGCATAAGGAGTGGTGGAAAGTAGTTGTGACCCACCGTCAGTTTAATTATTAGAGACTGCAATCATTGTATAGCTGGTACAGAGCAATTATCAGGAAGGCACAAATTATAATGAATTTTCTTTAATTTACTTAATGCAGAAATGAAGTACCTAGCAAGACTAAGACCCTTGGATCAATAAATATATACAGCTGTCATTTTATAGCTGGTACAGTGCAATAAACTATAAGGCACAAAGTAGTAAAATGTTTCTTTTATTTATGAATCCAGAAACAAAGAAGCTAGTTACAGTAGTAATTGTCATGAAAAAGGACAGCGGCACTCTTAGTAAGCGTTGCTTAGAATGCAAGGACTACTTCTTTGCGGGAAATGTCACATACACTTTCCAGGAGAGGGCAGTGCTGGAAAATGGTTGTGACCCAACCTCAGGTGAATTATTACATGGAGCAATCATTTTATTGTGATTACAGGGCAATTAATGAGGATGCACAAAGTAGAATGGGTTTTGTTTTATTTACTAAGCTCGGAAACCAAGAAGCTAGGGATACTAAGTGCTTGGCATATACAGAATAATCTATTGGTCAAGAAAAAGGACAGTGACTAGCTTAGTAAATGGTCCTTAGAGTGCAAGGACTACTCCTTTGTGAGGAATGTTATAGCCTCTTAAAGCAGCTGTAACCTACCCATTGTTCAATTATTACAGACAGATATTTTATAGCCAGCAGAGAACAATTATTAAGGATGAAAACAGTAGAACAGATTTTCTTTCATTTACTAAATGCAAAAACCTAGACTCAAAGGAGACTAAGCAACTAGCAAATACAGTGTTATATACTGGTCATGAGAAAGGACACTGGACACCTTTGTAAGTGATCCTTAGAGGACTACTTGTTTGGTGGAATTTTACAGGCACTTTCAAGCACAGGGAAGGGATAAAAAGTGACTTTGGTCCACCCTAAGGTCAATAATTATAGAGAACAATCAATTTACAGCTGGTATAAAGCAATTAAGAAGGAGGCACAAAGTAGGACAGGTTTTCTTTCATTTAATGAATGCAGAAACCAAGAAGTTAGGAAGACTATGTAACTTGCATATACAGTGTAATCTAGTTGTCTAGAGAAAAGACAGTGACCAACTTGTAAGTGATCCTTAGAGTACAAGGACTACTTGTTTGAGGGAAGTCACAGCCACTTTCCAGCACAGAGCAGTTATAGAAAGTAGCTGTGACCACCTTCAGGGCAATGATTACAATGAGCAATCATTTTATAACTGGTTCAGACTAATTAACAAGGAGGCACAACATAGAACAGGTTGTCATTCCTTTACTGTTTACAGAGACTGAGATGCTAGTAGACCTTGTGGCAGAATTCCTCTAGGTTTGGGCTCAGAGATGGACGTAGTAATGGTAGGCTTTTGCACAATGACAATATTCTGAATGGGAACTTTTCACAAAGGTGGGACTTATGGCAGAGCTCTGGCAGTTTTGAGCTTGTGGGTGGACACAGTGACCACAAACAATTGTACAATGACAATATTTTTAGTGAAAACTTTTGCAGATATGGGCTTTGTGGCAGAGCTCCAACAGTGGCTGGCTCAGGGATGGATGAAGTGACCACAGACTATTTCACAATGACAATATCTCTGTCAGAACTTTAGTGGATGTGGGCCTTGTGGCAGAATTCCTGCAGTTTTGGGCTCAGGGATGGATGTAGTGACCACAGACTATTTCACAATAACAAATTTTTCATTGAGAACTTTCACAGAGGGAGGCCTTGTGGCAAGACAACCCATGAGTAAACACAAATGCTGTAATCCTTAGGTAATGATTATTGGAATTTGTTTGGTTTTTGGAAAGTGGATTTAATAAGGAATAGTTTGAGTGTGTTAAACTAATCAAGATAAGAATCATGCATATATTCCATGGACATGTTCTTTTTATAGTATTCTTACTTTAAAGTTCAATAACATTTTTTTAATTTAGTTGTCTCTTGGATGTCTGCAAGTAAACATTAGAAAAAAAAAAACATTTCTCTGACCCACATGAAACAAATAAAAATGTGTTTAGAGGATAATTTAAGGAATTATAATTTATTTCATTTTCCTAACCTGGAACATGTTTGCTTATTATTTAGAAGAAATATAAAGTTAGACAAGATATGGATTTAAATGTCATATTTTTAAAAATACTAACGGCTTGAACAACAACCATAAAAAGAGATAAAGTGCTTATAAATACTTTAAAATAAACAATTTCTCAAGTTATATTCCTACAAAAAGCTGACATAAATCAATTTGATAGAGAAAACTGGAAATGTATTCAGCCTGAAGTCTTAGTCCAGTCTACTATTAGGAATAAAAGAAGAGGCATCCCTGTCCGATGGAGAAAAAGGCTTGAGCATGCCCCAGATAATTCTAAAAAAGGAAGATTAAGATGGAATGTTTACATCAGTAGTTGTAGAATATTATGACAGAATATAGACTGTCATATATTTTATTTTCTCACAGGTGTTGGAGCTAAATTATAAAAAAACATCTCAGAACTATCCTTTCTAATATGAAAGGCAATCAGGTCATGGCAAGTCTTTCAATTGTATTTTCAAATAATTGAATCTTCATCAATAAAATGACCCTGGATATCTGCCCTTGCAACTGGATGGACATTTTACATTTAAAAGGGATATTTCATTTAAAACCAAAATCTCTGTAGTATTTGCATTATTTCCATGTTTTTGGTACACAATCCAGAATAAGTAAAATTTTGATCTCACATGATTTGATCTCTGTATTATCAAGTTCCATATCCATTCTCAGACCATAATGCCCTAACATTTAAACTAACTGTTAACATTAAGTTGATTAAAGAATGGTTTATTAATGGAATAGCTAGTGTTATGAAGTTTAACAATAGAAAAAAGATATAAATAAATTTAATGACAAGGCATTCCTTGAAAGCATTCCTCTGTGGAAAATCATTAGGATGGTGTGAGAAGAATATCAAAATGTGAGATAAATTATTAGACATGCAGAATATCCTTCAAGAAGTGAAATCTAAGTTCCAGAGAGGAGAAAACATGACTGAAGTTAAACTTCAGGAAGTGAAATTTAAGTTTCAGAAAAGGGAAAACACTACTGAATGTTGACAACTCCTTAAAGAAAGAATACCAAGCAATACTTTCCCATATATATATATATATATATATATATATATATATATATATATATATATATATAGGTCAACCTGATAAGACTGACACGCCAAAACACAGACAATGAAATAACCGACACAAAAAAAAACGAAAAAAAAATAAATAAAAGTGCAAAAACACTAAACTTCATATGCCCGACAAACCAAAATCCCGACAATCAACAAAACAAATGCCTTTCCCAAAAACACACACACACAACACAAGCACAACAAAAACCTTACAAACCTACACTAAACCTTACATACACAACTATCTATGCACTAACCTTAACCCAAACCCTAACCCTAAGGTCCGTCACTATCACACACTTACCTTACCTGCACCCTAACCCTAACTCACTTAATCTGACCCTAACCCTCAAGTCCATCACCGCACACTTACCTTACCCGCACCCTAACCCTAACTCACTTAACCCACCCCTAAACTATAACTCCATCACTATCGCACACTTATCTCACCCGCACCCTACCCTAACATCAGTCACTATCACACACTTACCTTACACACACCCTGACCCTAACATCCGTTCCTATCGCACACTTACCTTAACATGTCGGTGTTCTCAGCATCGGGATTCTTAACTGTCGGTCTTCTCCATTGTTGATCTTCCAGTGTCGGTGTTCTTGTTGTCGGTGATCTGCAATTTCAGTGTTTTCAGGTAGACCCATATATATATATACATATATATATATATATATATATATATATATATATATACATATATATATATATATATATATATATATATATATATATATATATATATATATCTACTTCTAAATTTCAGACTTTCAAAATGTTGACTTTGTTATGGTCGAGGGACCATAAGATTGAAGTTTTGAAACTTCGAACCATTTAAATGGAGATCGCCATACAGACTGGCATCATATATTTACTGTTTCCTCACTGTAGTATGATCTTGGATCTGGTATATTTAATTATCAGGGGGGTGTGGGATGCAGCTCACCACATGGAGCGTAAACGTAAAAAAAGATTATTTGTTTTTATTTTTTTTTTATTTAAATTTCCAAGTTTCAAAACTTTGATCTTATGGTCTTTACCATAAGAAAGGCAATGTTTTGAAAGTTCAAAATTTAAAAGTAGACCTATATATATGTATATACATATAAACTTGCTATAGGAAAGTCAATGTTTTGAAAGTTCAAAATTTAAAAGTACGTCTCTTTCTCTCTCTATATATATATATATATATATGTGTGTGTGTGTGTGTGTGTGTGTGTGTGTGTGTGTGTGTGTGTGTGTGTGTGTGTGTATATATATATATATATATATATATATATATATATATATATACATATACATATATATATATATATATAGAGAGAGAGAGAGAGAGAGAGAGCTATATATGCACTTGTTATAGGAAAAATAAAAATACTTTCATTTTCAATAACACCCACGGGAATGCATGACTTAATTAGGAGACTGAAAATCTCTACAAGAAATAATTGCACAGACAAAGTTATAAACACAAATGATAATAATTAAAAATAGAAACTGACAATTTTTTAGAATTTAGGAATTATACTGAATATCAATACAATTAAAAAGATAACTTTATTAGGTGTATATGTTTCAAAAAGCCAAATTTGAAATTACAGGAATTTAAGAAGAATGATAAGGCTCCCAAAATAGATAAGATTACTCTTGAGATGTTCAAAATTGTCCCCAGAAAATGTTATTTTGTTCCGCTTGATTCTAGCTGACATTCCAATAAAGCTAACTACTCCTTTTTCTGGGAAATATTTTTAAATAACTAGAATTCTAAAGGAAAAAAAGATCCATCAACTTATTCAGCTTATAGAATAATGACTTCACTATGCCTGGCTACAAAATATTTATAGCTATACTGACAGGTAGATTGAAGACATTTCTTCCAGATTTAATATATAATCAAATGGTAATAACTTTAAGGGAAAACAAAAGATAATATCGGTATAATTATTACCTAAATATATATAGTTATTAATAATAATCTAGAAATATATTTTATAAGTTTTGACATTGAGAAAGCTTTTGATTCAATCACATGCGTTTAATTTTTTTTAAGATGATCGACTTATTTGTTTTTTACAGTGATTTTATTATTTTAATCAAAAATGTATATGAGGATAATACATCATGTGTAAAGCTAGGTTTTCATGTATCTGTTCCAATAGATCTGAAAAAGGTACTAAACAAAGCAGCCCACAGTCTAATTTGCTTATTGTCATTATGACAGAACTCCTAGCAATGGCAATTAAGTCCAATCCACATATTACTGGATTAAAAATTGGAGATAATTCTGAATATGAAATATTGTTATTTTGGTGTGACTTAATGTAAACCTTTTTGGAAGTAAAATAAATTTATAATACCCTACAAGAGTTTGAAAGTATTTCAGGTCTTTATTTCAACAATAATAAAAGAAAATCCCTAATATTAAACATAAACACAAATATATGGCTTTTACCTGAATATAACTTATACTGGGAGAATCAGGAGTGCATATACTGAGGAAAACTTAAAAAAAGCAATTGTCATGATATAAAGGATGAAATCATCAACAAATTTAAATTTTAAATACTGAATATAATTCAGACTACTGCACTTATACCTATCAAATCTTATCTTAAAAACTTTAATAAAACATTTTGAAATGTTTATGGTATGAAAAAAGATTAGCATATAAACATTACATAAGAAGCTGTGAAAGAGAAGGTATTAAATTAGCTAATATTGAACCATAACCCCAAGCTCCCTCTCTCAAAGTCATCATAAATTGGTTAGATAAGGAATTACTCTGCTAAAATGAAAGATCTCCAATTGTCTCTTTTTAACTTAAATAAGCTGAGTGTCTGTACCTTTTCTTTAGATATCATAGATAACACAATTTGGTTGCTTTTAATTTCATATGTTCTCTCCATCATATTCTAAACATATTAGCAATAATCTTAAAACTATAAAATGCATTTATATAGACACTGATTTAAAATTTGTTTAGTCTACTAATACTTTTCGGTATAACCAAAGTTCTTATAGAATGCTTTACTAAACAAAGCTGATAGAGTGGGAAAGAAAAACATTTTTAGGTTTGGCAAAAAAGTTTCATAGACATTGAACTGAACTCTATAAAAAATCTTAATGTAAAATATAGTTTAGAAACCAACAGTTTTTTATTGATACATGGAATTAGAAGACAGGCACAGGAAAAAATGGAAAGGGTGAGAATTCTATTAGATCAGCATATTCCTGAACTACTTGACTATTTATCTCAGATCACATACACAAATAGTATATGTACAGCAATATTCTCTGATTTGTATAAAATGCATATAGAATAGATAAATCATGGAATTTCATTTAGCAGAATGAATCTAAAAGTATAGGAAAGAGCAGCAAAGGGTATATATTGTTTTCATATGGTAGAACCTTCCTTATCTTCCTTATTGAAAGGTTTTTACTTGGAAATACTTACACAGGACTTTCTACATCCCTGATAAGCTTGCAAAAATAAGCAAATAATAAAACTGCATGTTGGAGATGTAATTTAGAATTTGAGGCTGACTGGAGACATATCATGTATGTTTATATTGTGCTAAATGTCTTTGGGGAAAATTATCTACTTTTTTCATGCCTTATGGTCAGATAATGTATTTATATGTAAAGAATTGATTTCATTCAATACACCTATACCTAATGACTTGAAATCAGACCAAAAGTACCTTACATGGACTTGTCTGGCTATTGTAAAGAAGGTTATTATAAAAAATTGTAAAACAAGCCATTCTCATAGGATTATAGGATCATAGGATCATAGGAAGTTACTAGGCTACTGGCCATGAGCCCTTTCTATGCCTAGCCAAAGTTTTGCACCCATGTTTCCAGGATCAGCACCTATCTTCCCTGTCAAGCAAGGATATAGGTGGGATCCCAGGGCTATATTTTTTATTACCCGTCCAGTCATCCAGGTTATGCTTGAACAAGGACAGCAAAGTCCTCTGCTTAACATGGAGAGGGAGTCTATTCCACAAATGGGGGAGTCTCTGGGGCACATATCTCTGTCCTGCCAGCAGGTCTTATTAATATCACAGGCTAGGTTTAGGTCCCAAGTGCACATGACACGTGTGGTGTTTGATTTGCGGATATGCAGCATTTCCAGTAGGGCGGGGTTTGAGATTACTTTAAATGCCAGACAGAGGTACCTCGGAACAGTCTATATGAGACCAAGTAAAGTGAGGGAGACTTAAGCCTATCCTCACAGGATAGGTGTTGGAGATCCTGAATTCTTCTAGTCAGGAATCTCTGTGGTTCCTCCAGCTGCTGCAAGTGCCTAGAGAGGTACATACCAAAGAGGGCATTGTACTCAGTTATAGGCCTGATTAAGGAAGAGTACAGAGAGGTTATAACTTCTTTTTTCCTGGATGCTATGTCCTTATTTATGAGATGAGCCATGTAGTATGCCCTATGCACTACTGAGGCTACATGTTGATCAAATGCTAGATTGCTGTCTACCAAGGTGCCCAGATCCCTTAGTACTGATTGTGTGCTAAGGACATTGTTGTTGATGTGGTACTTTGTGGGTACATCATTTTTATCAAAGGATAACTATACACTTTTTGGTACTGAGTTTGAGCAGTGTTTTATGCACCAGTCATTCATTTGGGTAAGTCCCTCCTGGAGAATGTTTACATCATTTGGGGAGTCGATGACTGTCCCCAGTTTGCAGTCATCCACAAGCTTGGTCAGCCATAGACCTTTTGTTTTTGCCTGCACATCGGAAAAGTACATTCCAAAAAGAAGGGGTCCTAAGACTGAACCCTGAGGGACACCACTAGTTACAGGTTTACTATTTGAGGTGGAGTCCTCTATTTTGACTGTATGGCTTCTATCAGTGAGTCAATTGGCAATCCATCTAGTAAAGTAAGGGTTAATGTCTAGCTGAGTGAGCGTATCTACTATACCCGAGTGAGGTACAGTGTCAAAAGCCTTGAACAAGTTGAGGTAGGCAGTGCGCACTTCTTTTCCCTCATCCAGGGCCTTGGTGACTGTTTCAAAAAGTCCAACAGGTTCAACAGTCATGACATCTCCTTGACAAACCCATACTGAGTGGGGTCAAGTGCTTGGAGGCTACTGATGTCCTGGTTTATAACATCCATGATTATGCATTCCATGGCCTTAACATCAGGGTTGTAATGCTAATGGGTTAGTTGTTAGCTATGTCAGTGGTTGCACCACCTTTGTGCAATGGAATAACAGTAGCCGTCCTCCACTTGGTGGGTATGTATCAAGTGCTTAAGCTGTGGTTGAATATGGTACTTAAATGTGTTGCCAGTTCCTGCTTGAGGCCATGTAAGATGCAGTCTGGGATGCTGTTAGGTCCAATGGAAGCTGTATTTTTTACCTTCGAGAAGATATCCAAGAGCTCGCCTCAATTTTTTTAGTTTTTTATTGTTGAAATAAAACAGTAACAACCAGGAATGAAAGTAGAAAACAGACAGTGTTCTCCAAGAAATGGACTCTAATCTTTGGTCTAAAGTTTGATCTTTATTGAAACTTGATATATAAGACATTTTTTTCTAAGTTAAATCACGTTTTTCAGTATCTAATGTAGTAGTTTACTTCATGTTAATATACCTACAGACATCTTTTTTTAAATAATGTATTTAGTTGCTTAAAGTTTAAATATGCTATCTTGCCATATTTATAGAAAAGGTTGGATTGGGCATTAATGAGATCTTAAAAGTTTACTGACATTTTGGGTTTGATTTGTACACTAAGTTACATTTTTCATGTTTGTTCCTGCAACTAATAAAATGTTTTCAAAAACAGAAGAATCATTGGGGTCAGAGAATGAGTTAACACTAGGGATAAAATTGGTATAGAATTGTTAGTTACAACTAAGTTTTATAATAGCTCAAGAAGGCTTTATGGTTGAATTTTGAATTAGCTAAAGCCTAAGTTCATAGCTGACCTTAGATTCCCAAGTGATACATTTGAGAGACTTACCAGTTTTAAATTCACTTTATAATAGGGAAGTAGACATTGTTTAATGATGGCCAGGAGCTTTGCTGATGTGGCAGTTCCACCACGTGGGTTTAGTTTTAGACTTGTCATTATTCTTACATTGCATTGGTATAAATGCCTCAGTGGGGCTATACAAGAAAGAATAAAATTCACAGGGGTTTGCCACAGTCTCATTTATAAGATTTGCTGGCAGAGCTGCACCATTTGTGATTATCAATATGATCAGTAAATAGTAAATAGCTGGTTTTAGAATAATTCCTGAATCTTGATGCATTATCAAGGCCTACGAAGTAGGTTTTCAGAGAGAAGATCACAGTGAGGTGGTCAGATTTGACTAGGAGGGGGTAACACATAGGATGGTGCAACTGGGAAAATGCCTGTGGAGACAATATCAAGACAATTAACATCTCTAGTGGGTAGGGAGGCAACTTGGTCAAGTGTATTGACATTTAGAAATTCCAGAAATCTCTAGGTATATTTGTTGCTGGTGGTTAAGTGTTTGCAAGCTTGTATGTCAATAGTTGGAGTTACCAATAAGAAAGGTATTTAGTTTAATTTTTTTATATTTTTCAACTGTTTAAAGTAATCTGCATTCTTTGAGGGGGTCATAGATAGGGATTTATAATAAGTTTTAATGTGACAATTTATTTTATTAAGTGTAACTAGGACTTCAGTGAGTTCCAGTTTTCTATCATGTAAAATCTGGTGAGAGACAATTGGGTTATAAATAAATACAGATTTTCACAAAAAGTTGCTAGTGGATCTGAATGTATGATAGGCATTGTTTTCTGGAATACAGGGAGAGCTATTACTCTGTGAAATAAAGCTTCTTTAATTACACAAATGTTGATGTCTTTGAGGCTAAGGAAGGCCTTAAGTTCAAATAGGCTACTGGCATTCAACAGTGCTACTTTGATATTATTCAGTTTGGAGTTTACTGCAATGGTATGTCTATTGGGAAAACTCTGCCAAAAATGGCATTTTGAGGGTGGTAAAACTTTTTGTCAATATGTGAAAATAAGTGTTGAAAGATGCAGATCATCCCTGATAAAGCCCATTATGTACAGAAATATTCTTAACTCCTCCAGGCATCACCCATGAGCCCTACCACACTCAATGTCCTCACAAAAGCCAGTCGTGTTACAAGCCACAGTCTAGAGAATTATAGCAGTTTTTAATACACCAGGGTATTTATGAGGGTATGTTCCTGGTGAAGGGCTTGGGCATCAGAAGGGGATTTGACAATGAAGTTTACAATTGTCTGTAAACTTGGTTAGCCAGAGGACTTGTCCAGAGATCAGACAAGTAAACGCTGAACAAATGAGGTCCCAGAACAGAGCTCTGTGGAATAACACTAATCACTTTCATACTTTCTGATGAGGCACCTGCCACCTGCACTGTATGGGTTGGCTAGGTTGCTATTGATTTTAACACATACAAGTCTGTTTATAATGGATTAGGCTTCCTAATTATGCTGGTATGGGAGATAGTGTCAAACACATTGGCCAGTTCAAAGTATGCACTGTGGACAGCATGAACACTGTTACCCTTTTGAAAATGTAAGTCAGATTCATTAGACAGCCACTATCCTTGACAAAGCCAAACTGCTGTGGGTCTAGCATGATGAGATTTTTAATATCATAGTTCATCAGGTCAGTTATAATATGCTCACTGGCGTTCCAAATGAAACTCATCAGGCTGATGCACTTGTATTTCTTGGAGCTTGTGGTGGGGTCACCCTTGTGGAGTAGCTTCATTACTGCTCTGCACCATATCTCTACCAGGGCTATGCCAGGGCTTGCTTAGTACTACTTATTAAACAGGCAGGTATATTGTCAGGTCCTATGGAGAAAGTGTTATTGGTCTTGGAAAGCACCTTCAGTATATATTCCTTAGTGATGATGGGGGGTGAGATTTGCAGGGATAACTGGACTTTGGATAGTTGTTTCCTGTGTAAAATTCATCATGAATTTGTTTGCTAGTACATTGCTAGTGTCTTCCTGGTCTGGGTAGATGGTGCCAAAATGAATAAAGTTAGAGAAATGTTGGGTGTTATTTGCTTCCTTACTCAGCTAAAGAAGGATTTGTAATTGCCCTTACCATCAGATGGTAACTTAAATTCATGGGTTGCTTTATGACACTTTTGGTCAAATTTCTGATGTTCTGATGTTATCCTTGACATGAGAGTCTTTTGATGTGCTGCGGAATTTAAGGAGTTTTTTCTTTTATCATAGAGTTTATGATGGCGGACAACTAGGGAGGTTTGGTTTTAAACTTAGCAATCTAAAGAGAAAACAGGTTCTGTCTTGAGCTAACCAGAACTCCACTTCAAAACGAATCAGAAAAACAGCAAAAGTAGCAAACTGGAACATGGCCTGCTTTTTTTTTTAAGTTTCCCATTTTATTTAAATATGGTTGGGACTCCCATTTCTATACATTTATCTAAGGGAGTACAGAACTCTTTCAAGAAACTGTCTGCTGTAGGAACATCTGTGGTGAAATTGCTATAAGTACATTTTGAAACATTATCATTGAATTTGATGAGATTAGTACATTTGAAATCCTTGAATTATGGGTATGTATTTCAGCACAATTAGAAATGTTGAAGTGGAAAGTCACATGTTTATGATCTAACTTAACTGGGGAAAGAGATACCAGCCATATTCTTAAGAATGAGGCCAATAATATTATAATGCCCTTTAATGTGTTTGTTAACAATCTGGTCCATGGAGGTTTTTGCTTATGAAATCTAAGAGCATGTTGGCATATCTAACATTAGAGGTATAGGCACTCCAGTTTACTGAGGGGTAGTGAAAGTCTTCCAAAGGAAAAGACTTCTTGTTTATGACAAATTTATCACATGCATTTAGGAACCTTACATGATTTTTCAGAGGGCATAGAAGGTGTCCTGTAACAGGCTAGAAACTGATAGTTTGTCCAGTTTTGTGTGATTTGGTGTACAATGAGTTCAGTATTTGGGTATCTGGGAATCTTACTGGAGGTGATAAGTTCTCTAAAGAATATGGAAATGATATAATGGTGATGGGAGCCATCAGAATTAGTGACAGACTCCTGGCAATCAGACACCAGAGTAAGGACAGGGAACTAGTCAAAATAACAGCCTATACCCCACAGCAGGGCTGTGAAAGTGAGGAAATGAGCGCATTCAGACAGCATTTGCAGGATCTGTTATATAAAGCAGGACAGCATGAATTGGTATTGATAATGGGTGACCTGAAAGCACATATTGGGACAAACATAACAGGATATGAGAACTGCCTGGGTCTACAAGAGTGAGACAACAGGAGTAAAGAAGGAGAGGCAATTCTAGACTTCTCTTTGGCAAATGTCTTGATGGTGGTTAACCTGTGGTTCAGCAGGAGAGACAGTCACAAGATCATATACAAGAGTGGCCAACATAAGCTCAGGTAGGCTTTCTTCTAATAAGGAAAGGGAATGAGGTACAATCAGTAACTGAAGTTATCCCCAATGAAACAGTTGACCCATAGCATAAAACCACTGGTTGCCACAATCAGCTGCAAGCAGTGGGCAGCAAAGGCTTAAGGTCAACAGAGACCTGGCTGATGTTCTGGACATTGACTGGAAAGAAAGCACAGGATTTCAATGAATTACTCAGGGCTGTACCATCTCAGGAAGAAGAGGAAATAAGTGGAGTTGAAGAAGAATGGCAGTGCCTCAAAGCAGCATGTGTGAGATCTGTAGGACAGATATGTTGCGTAGCCAGGTATGGAAATAAGGTACATATAGAAAGCTGGTGGTGGAATGCAGAAGTCCAGGAAGTCATCAAAAGAAAGAAGTAATGCAGGAAAAAAATGGGAGATAGAAAAAAATGGACCAGGCTAGGAAGGAATACTAGTTTGTTAACAAAGAGGCTAAGAGATGAGTTGGCATAGCAAAGAGCAAGGCATCAGAGATTCTCTACCAGCTTCTGGAATGTGAATCAGTAGACAGCACAAACAACTCTATCTGGGTGCAAGGGAAAGAAAGAAAGATAAAGAATATAGTCAGATGCTGTTCATAACGCCAGCAACAACCTGCTCACCAGTTCACAGGAAGTCAAATGCAGATGGAAGGAGTACTTTCAGCAGCTTCTGAATGAAGAATACCCTGCAGAAGCTGTAATGCCTCAGATGCAGCCTATGATGGAAAAAGAGAAGTATCCCATCCTATAAGAGGTAAGGACAACACTAAGGAAAATGAAGTCAGGGCAACAGGCTTAGATGAGGCACAGCAGATAAGGTAAAGATGTTGGGTGAGATAGGAAAGAAATGGCTCCTGAGAGTACTCATAGCAGTATCAGGAGAAAGGCATACACAGATGGCTGGAGAATAAGCATACTAGTGCCACTGTTCAAGAACAAAGGGGACATTCAGAACTAATGGCAGTATAGAGGTGTCAAACTCCTGTCATACTGCATGAAAGCTCTGACGAGTTTGACTGAAAAAGTGAATATGTAGAGTAGTAGAAAGTAAGATGGGAGATGAGGACTTCAATTCAGTATATTGTCAGTGGTGCTACAGGTAGCACACTCACCTTTAGTGCAAAAGGCTGTGGGTTCTAGTCCTACACCAAGGAGATTGATTGCCAACACTGTAATGCAGCACTGTGGGGTGGGGGTTCCTGCATTCCTGTCTGTGCTCTCTTTTAGATGAGATGTTAAATGGAGGCCCATCTGCTTGAGCTGGTGGTAGCTCAGGTGGATGTAAGAGATCCCAATGTACCTATCAAAAACAGGGGTCCTTTATTTATATACAAAAAAAGGACTACTTATTTATACATATATAGATATGCAAACGTATTTACACATATACATAATTTTCCTTACAGTCCTACTAAATTTTCCTTCCTATTAGATCCCCACTCTTTTTTTCCATAACCATCATCCTATTTTGCACAATATTGTTGCTAAAATCCATTTACCATTGAACATAACTTCATTCTTTCATTCCACATAACCATATGTCATCAAATGTTTTTCTTAGCTAGTCTTTATTTTTATTCTTATAATATCCATATTTAATTATATCCATGTTTATTTCATCCATGTGTTTTGCACCTTTGAAAAAATCTTCTTTACAGTTTTCCCGCATAACTTTTTACTCTTTTACATTTCAAAAACACTTGCTCAGTAATTTCTTATTCTTGATGGTGTAAACATATTTTATTACTTTTCTTTTAGTATGGCATAATTTAATTATCTATTACCAGTCTACACAAAAAATCTTGACATTCTACTTTCTGATTATACCATTTGCTTCTTATTTTTATAGCTTTAATTTCTTCATTTGTTAGATTTTCCCATGTTCTTACATAGTAATGTTTCATCATTACATTCTTATGGGTCTATATTAGAATGTCGAAATTTCATTATTTCGAATGTTCTAACATCAACCCCCATTCAGCGAATGCTGAAAATAGTGAAACGACAGATAACCAAATTTTTTCCTAGGGAGAGAATTTGGTTGTCCATTTCTGTCGTTTTGCTATTTTCAGCACTGTGGTGGAAAGTTACAGGTCGGGTTCAGGTAAGTGTGCGATTGGGCATGGGTTAGGTGAGTTAGGGTTAGGCCGCAAGGGAGGTATGTGTGCGATTGTGTGGATGTGAGAGTTAGGGCGAGTTAGGTGAGTTAGGGTTAGGGTGCGAGTGAGGTGAGTGTGCGATAGTGATGGACCTTATGGTTAGGGTTTGGGTTAAGGTAAGTGGATAGTTAGTGGTGTTTGTACAAGTTTAGTGTAGGGTTAGCTGCAAGATTTTGGATGTATGTGTGTGGATTGCTGTTTGTTTGGTGTGCTTGTGTTGTGTGTATGTGTTTTGGAACAGCAAATTTTTTCCCTAGGAAAAAATTCGCTGTTCTGAATGTTCGATGTTGTCAGCTTTCGCTGAATAAGGGTCAATGTTAAAACATTTGAAATAATGAAATTTTGATGTTCTAATATAGACCCCATTCTTATACCACACTTTTCTTTATTTTTCTATAGCAACAGTTTTTATTTTCAAAAAATATTTTGTGACATTTTATTTCATTTATATACTCTTTTTTTCTTTTACTCCTTTTTACCATACCCCAACATTTATCATATTATACAATTTTACAACTAATCTCTCATCTTTTTCATTTATCTACTTTAGCTCTTTTGACAAATTTAATGAAGCAGTGTATACCACTGGGTTAATTAACCTTAAACTTCCTTCCTCTTTATTTAGATACAAAACTACTATTTTACTTGGTTTAATGTAAAACATATATAGAATATAGAATAATTCCTTTTCAAATACTGTTGGCAACATAAGTACACTTGCTAAGTATGCTATTTTCCTATTGGTACTGAATTTATCAAATAAGCCTTTTTTCTGAATGATAATTTATACAGTCCCCAACAAAGACAGGCTTGTTTTATTTCTTCTATTATTTTCCCCAAAGAATTCTACTTACATCTTTATTCCCAAATGTTATACCTAACACAGACATTTCATCTATTGTAAAATATATACCCCCATCTCTACTACATCATCTAAATTTTTACTTTTCTCTTTATTTAAAGCCATCCATAGCTCCTCCAGATACTCATTTGTGCAAATTACTTTTTTATCCCAAATTTAATTTTTTGCAATTATTATAATGTCATCTGCATATGTTAACATAAATGGAATTTGTAACCCTTCCGGTGTTATATACACCAACTCCTTCATTTTGTAATTTATTTCACATGCTATTACATTCATAACTAATGCAAATAATATACAACTCATTAGCCATCCATGTCTTACACCACTCTTCATATGCACCTCTTGATTTAACCAGCCATTTACAAGTATTATTACTAATTTTCTGACTTTCTCACATGTTCTTTTATTATTACCAATAAGATTTCATGTCCAGTTGTAGCAAATGCCATATTAAGATCTCCTATCATGATTTTTGCTTCTTCTTTTCTATTCATAGTATCATTTACAAGTTCTCTATCATTAATAGTTCTTGAAAACCATTCTCCTTTACTCTTTCTCTCTCTCTCTCTATATATATATATATATATGTATGTGTATATATATATATATATATATATATATATATATATATATATATATATACAGGGGCGGCCCGTGCTATTAGTCTGCCGGACTGCAGCCCCCTCAGAATGAAATAAAAATAGAAAAAAAATATTTTTTTAAAATTTTCGCAGACTTCGCGCATGCATAGTAGTCCCGACTACTGCGCATCTATGCACATGCTCCAGGCAGGACCCATGGAGACATCTGTGCACTTTTAAAGTGCACAGACTCACTGGGATGATGTCTCGGGGCCAGACTGCAACAGCAGCAGTCAGAACAGTCTCGGACTCTCGTCGGGAGGTTTGTTTGATGTCAGGGATCTCGTGAGTATTGCGCGGGTTATTATGGAGAAGGAGAACTTCAACGGACAGGTAAGTGTATGGTGCTTTTTACTTTTACAATGATGTGTATGGTACTTGCTTTTATGTTATATTAGTTGTGTATGGTACTTGCTTTTAGTTTATATTAGTTGTGTGTGTATATGGTACTTGCTTTTCGTTTATATTAGTTGTGTATGGTATGGTACTTGCTTTTAGTGTGTGTGTGTGTGTGTGTGTGTGTGTGTGTGTGTGTGTAAATGCCCCAGGTGCTCATGGTGGTATGGTAGGGAATACCTCAGGCTTGAACCCTGTACCCTGTATGCAGGTGTTAAAGACTTGAGTTCCCTACCCACCACCATTTGTAAAAAAATTGCAGATTTTTGCCTCATATTTGATCTGATCTGTTCCTCATAATATCTGTGGTTTGTAAATGTTGCAATGCTTGATATTTGATGGTGTAGTAGTAGTATTGTTGCCTCACAGCTGCAGGTTCTCAGGTTTGATTCTTCGCTGGGGTTCCTTCTTTGTGGGGTCTGTATCTTCTCCCTGTGTTTGTGTGGGTTTGCTTTTGTGTCGTCCTCCCATGTTACAAAGACATGTCTGCATTATTTCTTCCTGGGCCTCTGCTGAAAATTGTTTTTTTGTTCCAAGTCAGACTGTCCTGATTAACAAATGTTAAATAAAATTGACAGGCATTTATTTGAATTTCAGACTTCAGGTTTCTGAATGTTTAATTCCTTGCATATTTGATGGTGCAGTGGTAGTATTGTTGCCTCACAGCTATAGGTTTTCTGGTTTGATTCTTGGTTGGGGTGGCTTCTATGTGGAGTCTGCATCTCCTCCCTGTGTTTGTGTGGATTTGCTCTGGTGCCCTGCCATTTTACAAAGACGTGTCTGCAGTATTAATCCCTGCATCTCTGCTGAAAATTGTTTTTGTTCTGTCCGCAGTAAAATTGACAGGCATTTGAATTTCAGACTTCAGGTTTCTGAATGTTTAATTCCTTGCATATTTGATGGTGCAGTGGTAGTATTGTTGCCTCACAGCTCTAGGTTTTCTGGTTTGATTCTTGGTTGGGGTGGCTTCTGTGTGGAGTCTGCATCCCCTCCCTGTGTTTGTGTGGATTTGCTCTGGTGCCCTGCCATTTTACAAAGACGTGTCTGCAGTATTAATCCCTGCGTCTCTGCTGAAAATTGTTTTTGTTCTGTCCGCAGTAAAATTGACAGGCATTTGAATTTCAGACTTCAGGTTTCTGAATGTTTAAATCCTTGCATATTTGATGGTGCACTCGTAGTATTGTTGCCTCACAGCTATAGGTTTTCTGGTTTGAGTCTTGGTTGGGGTGGCTTCTGCGTGGAGTCTGCATCTCCTCCCTGTGTTTGTGTGGATTTGCTCTGGTGCCCTGCCATTTTACAAACATGTGTCTGCAGTATTAATCCCTGCGTCTCTGTTGAAAATTGTTTTTGTTCTGTCAGCAGTAAAATTGACCGGCATTTGAATTTCAAACTTCATGTTCTTCAGAATACATAGTAGCACAACCTTTTTTTCTAGCAATTTTCTAAGTTTATAAGATGAATATTTTAAATTTGTCCCTATTTTTGGGACTGTATTCCCCCATTATTGGCTTCGTCCAGGTTTTTGTGCTAAGGTTGACAGCTATGGCAAGAACTGAATTCACTGAATATGTTTGAGGGCTGTATTCCCTCATTACTGGGTTTGTCCAGGTGTTTTGTACTAAGAGGTTGACAGCTATGGTGAGAACTGAATTCACTAAATGATAGCCATTTAAGTTTCATTCTTCCTCTCTTTTACAAAGCAGCTGATGTGGCGTAGTGGTATGTTACTCTGACTGTTTTTTGCTCAGGGACCTTGGCAGTAAAATGTATGGTGGCGACACAACATTTTATTCTAGCAACTTTCCAAGATTACACAAGCAATGTTTAATGTGTCCCTGGTTTTTGGGCTTTTGACCCCCCCCCAATACATTTTGGCTTTTTCCAGTTTTCTTGAGCTGCGAAGTTGAGATGCAGTTGAGTATTGAGTATATTTTACAAGGAGCTGAGAGCTGCAGGGGAATAGAAGTTTAGTACTTTGCCTAGTTAATACTATAGCACAACAGGTTGTGTACTTGCTTTTGATGCAGAAGGCTGTGGGTTCTACTCCCACAAGGGGTGGATGCTGCCGTACTGAGAATGTTCTCCTTGGTGAAGATACTAACTATGAGTCTGTTATCAGTTTGCCATCCATTTCTTCTTGGAATATTATTACTAGCTTATCATTTTTTAATGTAATATAGGCAATTTATTCCTGAGGGGCAACAGACACTTTATTTTTCGATGAAACCATGAAATATAAAGGTGATTGCTAGCAGCAACCGCTTCATTAGTTACAGATTTCTTTAATGTGGAATTATTTAGATGACTTACTTCAGAGATTGTGCATATTTACTGATAATGGACTGTAGAATTGTGCATATTTACTGATAAAGGTGGACTGTAGAATTGTGCATATTTACTGATAATGGTGGACTGTAGAATTGTGCATATTTACTAATAATGGTGGACTGTGGAATTGTGCATATTTACTAATAATGGTGGACTGTAGAATTGTGTATATTTACTAATAATGGTGGACTGTGGAAGTCTGAGTAGACTTTTTATGATAAATGTTCTCAACTGGGCAGTTTTGCCATTATGGGTGCATATGGTTTGTTTCATTGCTTACTGGAAAAATGTTCAAAACAAATTTAAAACACCCTCTAACAAGTGTACTGTATTGTACAAGGAATATAATTTTAGTACAATGAGGAAGGTGTATCAAAGAGCACATGTATGATTCATATGCAAGGGGCCTATGATTTGAAAACAGCCCGAAATTAATCTTTATCTGCCACTGGCAAAATGTATTTTCTTTGAATGTGGGTTTCAATGCTGTTTCAATGAATGTGAGTTTCTAGGGCAGAGAAGTTTTAATGCTAAGTTTTCATTGTGAGACTGCATTGCTTTGTTTAACAGATGACTTAGTATTTGTGCTGTAAAATACAAAATAAAACTTTCAAATGAAGTCCAACTCATCATAGAAGTAAAGCAGTATGCACATTAGTATTCATGGTAAATGGAGTGAAATAGCCAAGTAATGGTTCATTGGAATGGCTGCAGAGGCTCCATTCAACCATTATTTTGTCACGGGGGAAGGGCAGCAAACTCAGACAGGCCCAGCTGAACTATACCTCCCAACTGTCCAGATTTTCAAAGAATGAATAGATTTTTGCTTCTTATTTTTGTTTTGCTCTTCATAAAATTTGTAGTTTTCTGGCAAATCATTTAGGAATTAAGTCACTAAATAATAAGTTTCAGACTTCATAACCTTCAGAAAAATGCATGTTAAAGTAAGAGCTGTTCTATCAACTGTCTCAATTTATACAAGAGCAATTTTTAGTACTGTTTATATGTGCCCTCAATATATTTGGCCTTGTTCAGATTTACTGCATTAACAGGTTGAGAGGTACATGCAAATAAATTGCTTTATAGAATTAGGCATAGCCAACCTCTCAACTGTCCCCAATTTTTGGCTCAAAATGTTGCTCCTCCCCCTAATAATCCCTCCGCAAAATAGCAATTTTGGAAGAAAACATGGAGGGTTTACAATTAAGAAATAACTGTAATAATCAAAGTTATAGATTACTTGAAATGCATGTAGATTCTTTTATTTTGTCAGCTGCTCAAGGCAGCAGTACTAATATTAAAGTGTCCCTTCTTTGACAGGTAGCAGCTGTATTGTGTGTCTAGTTTATATTTTTGCATCACATTTTTGGTCCATTTTTCATAAAGTTGTGTTTTTTGGCAAATTAGTGACAAATCACTAAAGACTGAAGTTAGAAAATGACAGACATTTGAGTTTCAGATTTTATACCCTTCAGAAAATTCATACTAATGCAAGACCTATTCTATTATCTTTCTAAGTTTATTAGAGCAATATTTAAAAATTGTCCTTATTTTTGGGCCTTTGTCCCACTTCTGTGTATGGCTTTGTCCAGATTTCTTGCTCTTGAGGTTGAGAGGTATGACAAATGTGTCAGGGCCATCACAGTCAGCCAGAGAAATTTCAAATTGTGACATGCTTGTTGCACCCCAATCCCCCATGTAGTGACTCTGGATGTGTCCAAGCAAGGCAAGGAGTAGTTGTATCTACCTTGGATGGGGAGGACACACTGCATAAGTACTACAGTGGCTTTTCATCTGTCCTTGATTTTGCAGAATGGTCTGGTTTCTGTCATATTTTTGTACTGTTGATTTATGCTTATTACTCAGATTTATGCTTATTACTCAAAGTGCCTGTTGCTCTGTGTTTAAGTAGCAATGCTTTAATGACCATAAGGTAAGCTTGTCTGAGATCGTAAGATGCAAGTAAGCTTTAATAAGCATACTGTTAAAGAATTGCCAACATTGAAAGCCTTTCTGTTGTTGCCATGCAGAGAATACTTGACTAGATAATGTATAAGCCTTGGGTATTAAAGGACAGGATTTCATTATTTTAAAAAGCTCAATTCCACTTGTTGGAGACTTCCAGTCATCTCTACAGACTTTACCCGTAAACTAAACAGAAGGCCAATCATGTGTGGTCCATAACCTGTACAGTAATCTTTTAAGCAATGTATCTTGAGCTTGTTTCTTGTTTGCTTTTCATTTTTTACTTTTATCATGTTTTCCCCATGAAACAAGTTGTCAGGCAGCAGGTCTTTTTTGGATAAGAAACATGTTTACAAGTGGGGGCATCACATAGATTTCTACTTTCAGCATGTTACTTGGTACTTTAATAAAGCTGAATATATTATAATTAGAACTGCAGTGCAAGGAGAAGTGGTTTGAGTTGAGTGCTTCTGGTTTTTCTTATAATTGATTTTGACTGGCATTCCAGTAATGTATTTAAAAAGTAATTTATTTTTTCATGCCTCACAACCTTTTGTTTCCATCTAGATATTAAGTAAGCTGTCATGCAGCCAATGCATTGAAATATTTTTATTCTTCTACACTTATTTTTATCTTGATTGGACTTTCATAATGATGGTTTGCCACCCAGGGCAGCATATTTAATTAAAGTTATTTTTTTGTGGTTTTGTGCATAGCCCCTCCCCTTTCTGGTTGACCACACCCCCTCCCCTTGACCCCACCCATTCAGCTGTCTCCTGCAGCCCCCCTGTGATTTGAAGTCACCAGCCACCACTGTATATATATATATATATATATATATATATATATATATATATATATATCTATATATATATATATATATATATATATATATATATATATATATATATATATATATATATATATATATATATATATATATATATATATATATATATATATGTATATATATATATATATATATACTAACTTCCATAATATTTTCTATTTTTGTTTGAAATATCTTCTGTATTAATTTCATAAAGATCTTGTAATCATTATTATTCAATATCGGTCTCCAGTTTTTTAATTGTCTTCTATCTTCCTTCTTCCATATGAAAATAAAAATTCAACTACATAATTCTTTATACATAAAACTTTTGTTTAACCACTCATTAAAAATTTAAAAAAAGTGCCAATCCCTTAGATTTTTTATACATTTGGTGCACTATTCCATCTGATCCTGCAGCTGAATCTATATTTACCTGTCCTAATACATTATCTAGTTCATATAAAGATATCTCTTTTTCAAACTTATTTTCTTTTTCTGTTAACTTTTTTTCTACATTTTTTCACTAGCTTATTTTTTCTTTAAACATTTCTTGTACATATTGTACTACACTATACATAGTATTTTCATGAGTTCTTTCTATTTCTCCTTTTACATTTTTTTACACTAACATCTTCATTTACTAATCTGCTTAAGTAACTTGATACTGCTTCTCTTTTTCCAATAAAAACATCTTTATGCAATAATTCTTGTATTTTTTATTTCTTTAATATAATTCTGTTTCTTTGTGATTGTACTTTCTATCATTATGTTCTAAATATTCCAATGCTCATTATACATTATTTTATATTTTTCTTTCTCTACTTTTCTCATATCATATTGCTACAATAAAAATCATTTTTATATTTTTCCTTAAATATCAGTCTCCATTCAGACCAATTTTTATAAAATATTCTTATAGAAATGTATTTCCATAATTGTATAACTAATCTGCTTCTTCTTCATTCCATGGTTTCTCATTTAACCTTTTTATTCCTTTGCCTAGTTTTACATATTTCTTGTTTTCCTTTATCCCTAGCCATATTATGAGATGATCAGAAAATCTTGTTTCGGTGGCCAAGGATGAACACAGGATAGCAGCAGATTTCTTCAGCTCCACCAATTTCATTACATTGACAGGAATTAATTACTTAAAAAATTTATTTTTGAAGTAATTTTCTTTCTAAATATGTTTGTTTTATATAGTTCTTGAACTATATCTAAAAAAGAAAGGAAATCTTAATAATATTCCTGTCAGAAATTACTTTGGAAATTTTCCTGTCAGTTTATCAGTCTGAAATGAGTTCCAGTAAGACAAATTCTCAAGACTCCAGCATCAAGAAAGAACTTCAGTCTCTGATAATTATAGTCCAGCAACTTACTGCTAAGATGGATAAAATGGATACTAAAATAGACACTTTCATAGAAAAAACTACAAAACAAATAGACTTGTTACATATGGACCTGCAACAACAGAAGATCCAGATGACAGGCATAGAAGAAGCTGTGAATGACATGGAAAATAGAATACAAGAAGAGGAAATCAACATTGAGTTTCTGCTGAAACAAAATACACATTTACAAACAAAGCTGGATGACCTGGAAAATAGATCTAGGCTAATAACATTAGGATTTTTGGACTGCCAGAAAATATTGAAGGTAACAATATTACTTATTTTTTAACAACATGGCTCCCTAAAACTTTAGATTTACCAGAAGCATTCTCTTTTGGTATCGAAAGAGCACATAGATCTATAGCTAATACTAACTCTAACAAAAACTATCCTAGATTAGTTATAGTTAGATTTCTATCATCTTTTGATAAAGAGATGGTTCTTAAATCTGCTTGGGCTAAAGCTCCTGTTAAGATTAATGAAACAACTGTGCGTTTTGACAATGACTATTCTTCCATGGTATTAGCTAAAAGAAAAGTTTTTCTGCCACTAATAAGGGAGCTTAAAAAAGCACAGTTTAAAACATACCTTATGTTTCCTGCCAAGCTTAAAATCTTCCTGATGGTCCTAAAATTTTCGATGACTTAGACTCTGCTTTACTGTTTATCAAAAAAATAAGATTTTGGAAAAAATAGAAGAAATGGAATGGGCTAGTCCTTCGTTAAAGAGACTGGCAACTGAAACTTCGTGGAAGACTTCAGAGAAGAAGAAGAGACTAAAAAACAAATGATTTGTACTATGTTTTTTTTTTCTCTCTCATCATTTTATTTTATTATTAATCTTTTTAAATATAGTTCCTGCATTTCCAAGAAGCAACAAATATTTTGAAAAAGATTTAATCAAAGTTATTCTCTGTGTGCAAAGAAATGTTTTGTTTCATAACTAGTCAAAATATCTGGAGATTTAATGGCAAGCTGTGATTTAACTTATTTCTCTTTCTGAAGAGGAAAAATAAGGTCAGTAATTTGATACATTTTTTTTCCTTTAAAAGTTTATATGTTGTTCAAATGCTATTCCTAATTATACTTTCTTGATTACACTGCTTATGCTTGTTCGTAAATAATCTGTCATGCTTTAACTAATAATAATTAGAACTAAATAATAGTAAATAATATGTTTTATTTTTAACTCTATTAATATAAACAGTAAGTAACATTCTATTGTATATACTTCTTATAGCTTTCTCTTACATTTTTTTATTTCTGCCTTACACCCTTTTACTTTCTACTCTCTTTTATTTTCTTTATTAATATATAGAAATGCTTTTGATCATATAGACACAGTAAATAATACGATTTGCATAGGAGTTGAGTTGGGACAAAATGTTGAGTTTTGTTACTTATTAATAATTTTGGGCTTGATTTCACTTACATAGAGTCTGTAATAACCTGTAGAATGCATTGTGAAGGTTTTGTCATGTTTAGATGCATTTACACTGCTAAATGAATGTTTGTCACTAGTTTTAATAAGTTTCCCGCCAAAATGTTAAGAGAGACAATCTGGGATGTGGGCTGTCTCATGCACAGTGTCCATGAGCTACTTCAAAAGCTTCAACTCTCAGAATTCTCACAGAGAAGCTGAAAGCAGCTGGTCTCACCTTTGACCTAGATATCACACTGACACATCACAGTTACAGGAATAGCAGATTAATAATATGTGTTAAAAACCTATGTCCCAAACATATACATTACTATAACTCATTTAATTCATCTGATTGACAAGCATAAATAATTTTATAACTCTATACTGGAAGAAATTGTCATGTGATATATTTTAAAGCAGTAGTATAGCACGTTTGTAAAATCTGGTTACTAAAATGTGTTTGCTGTGCATTATTTTGTATAAAGCAGACAGATTTATTGAAGGGGCAGCAATGTAAGATGGTGCTCAGTAAAGATACAACTCAGTGAGATCAGATATATATATATATATGTATGTGTGTGTGTGTATGTGTGTGTGTGTGTGTGTGTGTGTGTGTGTGTGTGTGTGTGTGTGTGTGTGTGTGTGTGTGTGTGTGTGTGTGTGTGTGTGTATGTCTGTATGTGTGTGTGTGTGTGTGTGTGTGTGTGTGTATGCATGTGTATGTATATATATATATATATATATATATATATATATATATATGTATATGTGTATATGTGTGTGTATGTGTGTATATATGTATATATATATATATATATATATATATATATATATATATATATGTGTGTGTGTGTATGTAGATATGTATATAAATGTTTCTGAGAATCTGCTTAACTATGAAGTATGATTTATAACAATTTCTATGAATACAATATTTTATTCTATTGGCAATAATGAGTTTGAGTAAATGCTCATATACAAGCAATTCAAGGTTTTTTTGGAAGCTGTTAACTGTATTTACATGACAGAAAATAGATGCATCCTAATATATGTAATGTCTGAATCATATTAGCCAAAGTTTTTGATTTAAATGAATGTTAGAACTTATTTTTCTCTCCTCTTGATTTCTAACATCAAGATTATTTGAATGCTATTTGAATACAAGTGTTTTATATTACATGGATGTATATAGTAGTATGAACAGTTTTTTAAAAAAAAAAGGTTTATTTTAGTTTATATGATGCTGTTTTACCAAATGTGTAGTCTTGTCTTGCTAGATAATTGAATTGAAAACTGTTAACTTCAGTTAAATATAACTAGTATTAAATTGATAAGGTGGTAGCTGACGTAATGCTGCTTAGGGTAGGGGGTTAACTTGAGTGGTAAATACTACTCTAAGTTGGAGTTTATAACTCCAGGCTGGATGCAAGGTTTAATCCTTACATTATTTTCACTTGTTCATTGTTATTTGTATATAGTTTTGACATCCACAATATATTTTGTACATTCATTGTCACTACAAACAAAATTGAATCCTATACAAATCCCATAAGAGATTCAATAAATACAGCTATATTTAAAGGTACACCTAAAGGAGGAGATGTAACATTACTTATCTTGTTATTTGTTATTTTGATCATAAGATTCTTAAGTTTTAAAATGCCAAATGACATCTTTAAAAGGAATTTCTTTAAACATTAATGGATTGAATAATCCATGTAAAAGGGCAAGCCTAATAAGATACATTAATTTACATAAGGCCAACTTAGTCTTCCTACAAGAAACCCATCTCTTGAAAAAAGATATTGATAAACTAGCCACAAACAAATATACAGTATTGGTTAGTTCAGAGCACACTCAGAAAAAAGAGGAGTGGCTATTTTATGGAATAAAAGTATGCCCATTCCTAAAACCATTAAGTCTTATCAGGATGACAAAGGAATGTTTTGTATGGTTACAATACAAATTAATGGGAAGACTTACACTTTAATTAATGTATATTGGATACCTGGAATTGGTATTAATACAGTGAAACATCATCTTGATAAGATCATATCATTCTCTATAGGAGATATTATTTTAGCTGGTGACTTTAATTGTATACTACATGAAAGTGATACTACCACTATAGGAAAGAGAAGAATTATATCTAATGCAAAACATTTAAAGGATTTTGCTAATTCTTATCATTTGAATGATATTAATAATCAGATAGATTCAAAATCATTACCATACACCTTTTTTTCTAACAGATACAAAACTTATTCAAAAATAGATAGGGTCTTTATTTCTAACCAGATGGTAACAGATTTAATTAATTCCAAAATCATTTCATGTCCTATATCTGATCATAATTCAATTGATTTTAAATTCATGATAAAATACTCATAATGTTCAGATCAAAAGGATACCAGCATACTTAACTCAACTAAAAGACTATAAAGAATATATACTTTCAGAAGTAAAACATTTTTTAGACATAAATAACCCTCCTGAAGTCTCCATTGTTTATGTTTGGGATGCCTTAAAATCATATCTATATGGACAAAGCATCAGATGGTATAATAATAAAAGGAAATCTTGGGATAAGGAATTGTTAGATATTCAAAGTAAATTAGACTCTTATAAACATAATAATAAAGAAAATATTATGGACAAGAAAGTTATTGAAGAAATAAACAAACTAAATGAGAAATACAAAGAAATTTTAACTCATAAAGTTAAAATAACTTTAGAGAAATACAAGTTTTTGTCTTATTCAATAAGCCCCAAATACTTACATAGACTTAAAAATAAAACAAATGGTTGAATAAACAAAACCATATCAAAGAAATCTTTTCTCTAAGGAAAAAGAAGAATGTTTCTAGTATACCAGAAATACTAGATGAATTTAGAAATCACTTTCACAAAATTAACCATAATAATATTAACATGGAACCTAAAGATAAAATAAAGGAGTTTATAACCACAAATATGAATAAAAAGCTTAATAAACAACAGATTAAACTATTGGACAAGAGTATTTCATATACAGAAGTTATTACACAAATAAATAAGCTTAAATCAAACAAAGCACCGGGTAATGATGGTATTATACTAGAGATATATAAAATCCTTTCTACAAATACATATTCATTAATACATAAGGTTTTTATTTTGGCCCAAACTGAGTTAATAACCCCCCCATCTTGGCAATATACATTTATTTCGCCAATTTTAAAACCTAATAAAGATCCAACTAGATGTTCTTCATATCGGCCCATCTCATTACTTAATGTTGATTATAAAATGTTTATGAATATCTTTGCTGATAGATTGAAGACAATCATTCCCGGCATTATAGATATAGATCAGACAGGCTTCATTGTAAATAGAAATACTTTTGATAATATAAGAAGAACTTTAACATTAATAGATTTTGCAAATAGGAAAAAGAAAGATTTAACACTTATTAGTCTTGATATAAGTTCAGCATTTGATTCAGTAAGTTGGGACTATCTGTTTACCTTAATGAAGTGCACAAACTTCTCGGATGCATTTGTAAATCTAATTGAACATTTATACAAAGGAACGTTGGCTTATATTAAGGTAGGAACATATGTTTCACAAAAATACCCATTCTTAAAGGTACAAAACAAGGATGTCCACTTTCTCCACTATTATTCACTTTAGTAATGGAGCCTTGGGCTAATTTGATCAGAAACAGTACTGACATAGAGGGTTTTGAAATAGATGAAAATACAACATCCAAAATTCAACTTTTGCAGATGATGTTCTAATTATATCAGCAGGATCTAATTCTTCTATACAGTCTCTATTTGATAACATGATGAATTTTAAAAGTATTTCTGGTTTAATATTCAATGAAGAAAAAACTAAAATACTACCTATATATACACGAAAAAATATTCTCATTAGTGATTTTACTAAATATGTACCCAATTCAGGTCAGATAACTTATTTAGGTATAATACTATCTAAAGATATTAAATCTATTATATATAATAATTATAATACCTGTTTTCTTAATATACAAAATCTTTTTAATACCTGGAATAATATGTTTTTACTATGGAGGAGAGACTTACAATTATTAAAATGATAATATTCCCCAAGATTGTATACTTAATACAATCAATAATACTTCCACCTACAAAATAATTATCAAGAAACTGAACACACTAATGTTAAATTTCTTATGGGCACCTAATAGACCTAGGATTGCATTAAAGAAACATACTAATAGCTGGTCTCAAGGGGTATTTATTTTCCAGACTTTAATTTATATACTATCTCTTCTATTGTAAAAGTTATTACTTTATTAATAGATCAGTCATATGTCACAAAATGGAAAGATTATTGGGAGCTAATTAGTATACACTTCATGAAAATCTCCTTAACACATAAAAATATGATTGTAAATAACTCCATGTTATGGTTACTAAAGGAATTTTTTACTTCACCTATTACACCTAAACATATGGTTTGTTACCCATTAAATATTATTATTAGTTATCGTAACTTTATATTCATGCACCCTAAGTATAGGGAATGGAATTTTATTGTATTTCCTATAATGTATACTCAGGGTATGCTTTTGTCATCTACTTCTGAAGGAACTCATTTAGCTATAGATAATGATTTAAAGTACTGGTATCAGTTGATATCTGATAATAAAGTTAAAAATCTAGATTTCTTAAAACAAGAATTTGATCTAAGAGAAACTTGCTGGTTAGAGGTTCAGACCTTTAGACAACATCTCATTAATAAAATAGATTTAATGTCTATAACTGTTAAAGAATCTATTCCAACACTGATTGATTACTTGATATTAAATTTACAACATAAAGTTTCTGATAAAGGTAAACTTTCATACATACATAAAGTTATCAGACAAGAAACTTTTTACAGTGCAGATTCATACTGGAATTATTTCACTTCTATTAATGGGGACCCACCAAATCAACAAGATAAACAATATATATTGGAATCTGCTAATAGAACTACGTCTTCCATTGTCTGGAGACTTTATACATGGAAATTTTTACATAGATCTTTTTATACACCTTTGATGATGAATAAAATAAATAATAAAGATAATCTATGTAAGAGATGTAATGTAGAAATTAATGCTGTCTGGGCTCATATGTTTTATGACTGTATACAATTGAAAGAATACTGGAAGTCAATTAATGAATTTTTGCAGGCTCTTTTTACAGATAATTTCATTATTTCTAAATCTCTTATATTATTCAACACACCTGTACCTCAAAGTGTTAAAAGGTTAAGCTTCCCTTGTTATGGTCTATTCTAGCAGTGGCTAGGAAAATAATAACTAGAAATTGGATTTCAGATACACCTCCTTCGTTCAATGAATTTAAAAATGTTATGAATATAGTGTGCCATATGGAAATAAACACAATTAGGACTAGAACAAATAGAAAAACATCTTATTTTATTGTATGGGATAATTTACAAAATTTGTTAAAAAAATTTTAATTTCAATAGCATGGTATTTTAGTTTAATTAATTGATCTGATTGTAGTGGATGTCTTTGTAAATACTTTAGTTGTTTTTTTGAATACTATAATAATACCTATTTTTAATTACTTGTATAAAATTGTTATGATATTTCTCTTATATGTTAAAACAATAAACCTGTTTTGAAAAAAAAAAAAAAAAGAAAAAAAGAAAATCTTGTTTCAACTAACTTTCCTTCTTTTATAAATAACCTTCTGATACTATAAAATAATCTATTTCAGTTCTATACATATCTGTTTGTAAGTTTATGATTTTTTTGTCCCAAAGCTTTAACTTACCACATCTTATAACTGCTAACATTTTTCTTATATAATTTCCTTTCTTTTTACTCTTGCCTCTTAAATCACAATTAAAGTGTTCTGTTATTATAATATTCATATTTTTCACTACAAAGTGAGTATAAAATCTGATGAAATAAGCTTTCCTTTTCTTTACCATTAGTATAAGCATATAATGTTGTAATTCTATATACTTATTCTTTCCATTTTAAATCTACAGTAGTTAATCTTCCCATTTTTGTAGAATACAGCTATTCTAGAACATGTCTTATTTCCCAAATTCAGGATTATCATTCCTCTCCTTAGTTTCTCTGTTTCTTTCTTCATTTGTTAAAAATCTTTAATGCATGTATTACACCACTCTAAAATCACTGTTTTTCTAACTATAGTCTTACTACTTGCATTTACAGAAAGCACTCTAAAATTTTCATTTCCATAAGTTCATAACTAATTACTAGGTTAGCTGCATTAATGTGCCATTCTAAGCCTAACCACTTTCCCTCCCAAAGGTAAAAATCAGACACTATACTTTATGCCTGTGAATCAAACACCTTAACCATTATACCAACCCGTAACCATTAGCTGTATATATTCTTTTCATCCATTTCCTTTCTGTTTTCTTATGTAATTGTCACTTTAAATTTTTTTCTGTCTTTTACCCTTTTACTAATAGATTTTTTCTTTTAGTTCCGCTGTGGCGACCCCTAACCGGGAAAAGCCGAAAGACACAAACAAACAAACTAATAGATTTTTTCTTTTACTATCTCCTTTTTTATGTATTCTTTATCCCTTATTTCAGAACCTTCTTCTATATCTTCTTTATTATTTTTCTCATCTAATTTTTATTCTATTCTATGTCTATTACTTTTAACATTTCTTCTCTTTGTTCATTTTCTCCACGAATATTCAGTTTTGCTACATTTATAGGTTCATAGGTAGGTACTAGGCTATTGGCCCTAGCACCTATACAAGCCTAGCTAAAAAGGTACCCTGGCTTTCGCCACCCAAGAAAATTATTTTCCTGTGCCCCTGTCAAGCAGAGCCACAGAAGTGATCTATTATCTATTATATCTATTATTATATCTATTATAGCATATCAATTTACATTTTTTGAATCATGTCCCATTTCTCCACAAATACATTTTCTTTTATCACAGTTACTTATCAAAACTCCTTTTCCACAAAAAAAAAACACACATTTTGGATTGTTCCCAGTATTTTATGACACCTCTATTCCCCTTCACATTTATCATGCTTGATATATGTATAGTTTTTCTTTTTCTGTTTTTAACATAGTATTACAATCTCATCCCACTGTCCATGAAAACCCTTTTATCATAAACTTTTACAATATTCAATACTTCTTTACATAAAGTTTTCAAATGTCCTTTCAAAGTCTCTGTTTCCATTTCTGATTGAAATTGTACATGGATTTTCTTTTTGTTTCCCTGTTAAATACTTTTATCACATAAAAATACACAGGTTATTTTCTTTCTTTTTTTATATTTTCCAAGAAAAGTTTCCATTAAAAAACAGTCTCAAATATAATGTCACAAAATCTCTCTGTTAATAAGAATAAATGCACTTACCTCGTATGCTTTTATACTGAAATGAGCTATTAAATTGTCCCACACTTCATATCAATCTATTTCTTTGTCTTCTTTACTTTGAATCCTAACCACATACTTCTGTTTTCTATTTTCTTCTGTCTTGTTCTTTTCTCCTACTTCCCTTTTACCTTCTTATACTTTCCCTGCATCGGTTCTCTTTTCCATCTCACCCCTCTTCTTCAGCATTGCCTCTGTATCCTTCTTTTGTAGTTTCTCCATAATGGCCAGGCAGGAAATATCTCCTTCATTTTCTGGCTCAGTCTGCATCACCATTTCTTTAAGGAAGTCATCCTGCAACCCTCCTGACTGGAGGATTATACTCATGCATCCATCATTTGTTGACTCATCTCCATCATACAGTTTTCTTTGAAGTATATCCTCAGAATCCTGCACACATGCAAAATGGATCTATCTCCCAACAACAAGTAGGGGAAGTTCCCTGATGCCCTGGTGAGATTTCCCTTAAGTAGTAAAAATACCACCTCGGATCTCCCTTGAAAAGATTTTATTAGTCTAATGGGACTATCCCAGTCAACAAAGGATAGATAAATAAATAAATCAATAAATAAGATCATGATGCAGCACAACCAATCCAATGTTTTTAGTGAGGCTGATTGCTGAGAAGAATCTTGAGATGGGGAAAGAGTCCAAATGTGCATTCCTAGACTTGCAGAAGGTATATATCAAGGTTCCAAGAAAGCTGATTTGGGCAGTCCTGCACTGGTTCAAAGTCCCAGAAACAATAGTTGAATTAGTGCAGGTCATGTGCAAGGAACCATTGACTGAAGTATGAACAGTGTTTGGTCTTAATGAGGGATTTCTAGAAGAAATGGGTATGCATCAGGGTTCAGCTTTGAGCCCACTGCTGTTCATACTCGTGATGGACTACTTTAGTAAACAGACAGGAGGGGACCAGATCATCAAAGTTGTATGGAAAAGATGTGGCATTACAGGCAGACTCTGAGCAAGAATGTCAGGAAAGGATAGGGCAATAGAATAGAATAGAATGCAAAACTGAAGGCACATAGGATGAAACTGAATACAAATAATAGAGTTGTAATAGAAGCATATGGTGAATATCAAAATAAGATGAAAACTGAGATAGAAGAGAAAATAGTGGAACAAGTTAGGAACTTCAAGTGTGTGGGTGGGGTGGCTGAGGAGATGGGAAGTCTGAATGAAGAGGTTAAAGCTAGAATTAGAGGAGCTACAACCAAGTGACTTAGACTGTCAGAAATAGTGTGTAATGGAAGAATGCCAAAAGAGCTGAAAAGTAAGGTGTACAAAACAGTGGTATGACCAGTACTACTGTTTAGTACAAACACCTGGGCAGTAAAGGAAGAGAGGTTGAGGAAGCTAGAGGTGATGGAGATGAAGTGCCTGAGATGGGTGGTAGAATGCTCACTGCAAGACAGACAAAGAAATGAAGACATCAGAGCAGAAGCCAAAGTAGCTCCAATTGCAGAAAAGATCAAAGAGAACAGACTAAGGTGGTTTGGGCACATGTGTAGAAAAACAGAAGACAATCTGGTGAGGAAGATTTGGGACAGACAGGAAGAAAGTAAGAGGAAATGAGGAAGTCCAGCAAAGAGGTGGATGGATTGTGTGAAAGAAAATGTGCGACAGTCAGGCATAAGCGTTGGAGAAGGCAGGAGTGTGGCACTGACTTGAGAGAGTTGGTGACAGTTAACATGATACCCCACCCCATGTAGAAAAAATGGGTAAAAGGGGGACAATGATGATGATGGTAGATGGGTTAGTTTTCCTGTGGCAAGGCTAGGCAGATCAATTGTTCAGTGGCAGTGCTACTTTGGGATTTCAGCACTGTTTTCCATTGGCTTGGGCAGCAGTAGGCAGGATTAAGTAAAGGGTTTGACAGAGCTTGCAAGGTATGCATGTGTGTAGGGATGGGTGAGGAACTGGTTACTGTTGTTGCAGAGGCTTCAAGGTCCAAGCAAAGGGATGACTAGTTGATGCAGTCCATGGTTGTTTGATAATTAAAAATAATTTTTTTTGAAGGATGAAGTTTTGGGACAAGGGTGGATTAAGGATGTTGTGGAGCTTGTTGGGCTCCTTTATTTGGCATATTTGTGAGGGAATGGTTTTGGTTAGTTGGTTGGCAGGATGTAAGGACATTTGGAGGATGGATGCAGTGGATGGAAGGACATTTGGAGAAGGGATGTTGGCATTGCAGCCACCTTTGAGACGGACGTTGATGGGAAACATTTAATTTGTCAGATTTGGGAATAAGGTAAGGAAGTTCACTTGGCTTAAGGAGGAGTTAGTTGAGTAGTATAGTTCGCATGGGTGCTGAGGCTAAGTGAACTTTCTAATCTTGGTCGGTGTTCCTTTGTTTGAAGGATTTGCAGTAGGTTGATAGTGTGGTTTCATGTGGCACTCTTCCTGACCCAGTAAGCAGCGTCCATACCTCCACTCACTTACTTTAGTTATTAAGCAGCGTCCAACAACTCACTTCATATACCATTAATTGAATTATACCTCCAACCAAATAAGCAGCGTCCTTACCTCCGCTTAATGTTTTTGGTGTTGCCTAGGGCAGGTAATGTACCAGGGCTCACTGATGTTAACATTGAAAGTTGGGATAAGTGAAAAGTTAGTTAATATACAGAAGTTATGCAAATATATGGTTATTATTATAGTAGTGGAAAGGGATCACTGGTTTATTTGAATGTTAGTCAAGTGGCGGCTTTCATAGATTCATAGATTAGTACTAGGCTAACTGCCCTCATGGACCATTTTGAGCCTAGCCAATTACCCTCTGTGAGAATCAAACCCTGCACCTTGTGCTGCTAAGGTAAACATCTTAACCATTACGCCACCCTCCCACCCTAGCTTGTGATTCCTTACCAAACTACACTTGCCTAAACCCCTTAACCCCCTCCCCACCCTTACCTCATTTCCTTCCAATCATCCCTCCTTCCCATTTAACCCTTTCATCCCCCCACCCATTTAACTCAGTCAGAGCTCATATGACAGGGCTTTTGGGGTTGCTGATAGGGATCCAGTTGGGTTTTGAGAAAGATGGGTACACCAAATGATGTTTGGTTGAACTGTCACTCCCCCCTCTTTTATGACTGGTGAGTATGCTGAACTTTTGGTAGGTGAGAGTGGGAATAGCCTGATCAGGCTGGTGGGCAGAGAAGACAGACAGGCTTGACCTCTTTTGTTTTTCCCTCTGGTGTTGGATGTTCATTTCAATGAGTTTATTTATTTATTTATTTATATTTGTTGACCGGGAGTGTCCGGCTGGATGTAGGCCCATTTTCAGCGGAGGCCTGGGGAGAAAAGCTCCACAGTTAAAACAAACAGACAGTAGTTACATTGGATTACATAGCGATTAACAATTTACATAGCAATTACTTACAACATATTTACAGATGAAGAACATAGTACATCAGTAGACAACTAGAATCTATCTGTGAAGTACATAACAGACATTAACAAATGTTACAATAAGAAGTTCCTGCTGTATAATAAGTACTAGGCTTATGAGCATCTGAGCTTGCTATAATCAAGGTAGTTAGTGGAGTGGAAAGAAAGGTAGTGGTTGGATGGGGTGGGTGATATTAGAGTGGGAGTTGCAAGGGCATAGCCAGCATGTTTTTAGGTGTGCTTTTAGTAAAGTTTTGAAGTGGGTGCATGATGGTATGGAGGTAATTGTGGGTGGGAGGGAGTTCCATAATTTGGCTATGGCGCAAGAGAATAGTGCTTCACCAGCAGAGTTATTGGCTTTAGTGATCTGCAAGTGATTTTTGTTTCTGGATCTTAGTGGTCTGGTGGTGCGATAGGGTTGGAGTAGATTCTGGAGGGATGGGACATTTAGTGGATGGTTTACTAGTTTGTGGGCGAGTGAGAGTTGATACCATTGAAGTAGGTGAGGGAGTTCAAGCCAGCCCAGTTCAGCAAGTGAGAGACATTAGTGACTATGGTAGGATGCCCCTGTGGCAAATTTGGCGATTTTGTTGAAGCAGGTCTCTAGCTTGTTTAGATTGCATTGCCTTAGGTTGGTATATATTGGAGAGGCATAAAGTAGGGTGGAGATAAGGTGGGAATTTGCTATTGAAATCTTTGCTGCTTTGGTGAGAAGTTGCTTATTTCTGTATAATGCTCCTAGTTTTTTGTGGACTTTTTTTATGGTCATGGATATGTGAATGTCAAATGTTAGTTTATTGTCTATTTCCACTCCTAGCAATTTGATGTGTTCAGTTGGGTATATAGTGGTGTTGTCTTTTGCTGTGATATTAAAGTGAGAGTTGTTTTGAGAATGTTTGGTGGGTTGGAAGATGAATAGTTTAGTTTTGTTTGGGTTGAGTATTAATTGGGCATCGGATAACCAAGTTTCAACAGAGGAAAAGGCTTCCTGTGTGACTTTTTGCAGTTTGGGTAGGGACTGGGCTGAGCAGATGATGGTTGAGTCATCTGCGTATTGTATGAGTGTGCCATGTCTGGTGGCAGAGGCTAGATTATTGGTGAAAACAGAGAAAAGTAGGGGTCCAAGGATGGATCCTTGGGAACCCCTATGGAGACAGGTAGTTGGGAGATATGTCATTCTGCCATACAACGGATTGTTGGCGGTCAGACAGGTAACTCTGAAACCAGTTGGTGACTGATTGTGAGAAGGATAGGTTATTGAGGACAGAGATAAGTTGTTTATGTGAGACCATGTCAAATGCTTTAGATAGGTCTAGGAAAGTAGCAGAGGAGAGATAGCCATTGTTTTTATGCTGAAAGATAGTGTTAGTAAAGGAGAGTAAGGCAGTGGTGGTGCTATGGTTTGGTCGGAAACCATGCTGAGTATTGGAAAGGAGGTTGTTAGTAAGGAGGTAGTCTGAGACCTGAGAGTGTATGCATCTCTCTAGTATTTTGGAGAGTGGAGAGAGAATAGCTATGGGGCGGTAATTGGTTAGTTCTGTGGAGGGTCCGCCTTTGTGGAGGGTAATTATATGTGATACTTTCCACAGTGTGGGAATGTAACTTTCTGACAGAGATCGGTTAATCAAGATGGATACTGGGTAGGCCAGAGCATCAGCTGCGATTTGTAGGTATTCACTTGGGAGGTTGTCTGCTGCTAATCTGGTGGGCTTAAGTTTAGTTAAGAGTTTTTTATGTTGGAGGTAGGTACAGGAGAAAAAGAGAAGGCAGTGGGGAGATTACTAGTTGGAGGTGTGGGTTGGAGGAGAGGGGGGTTGTGTTGTTTAGCTAGTGATAGTATGATTTGTGTGAAGTGTGTGTTGAATGAGGTAGCAATATTTTCTGAGGAGTGAGCGATGTTAGGAGGAGGTGTACTGACTTTACCTGGGTGGAGGATGGAGTTTATGGAGAACCAGAATTGTTTGGGGCTGAGTTGGGAGGAGTCTAGGGCAGACTGGTAGTATTGGAATTTGTCCTGTTTTATTAGCTTTTTTACTTTATTGTGTAGTTCTAGGAATTTCTGTCAAGTTGAGGGGTTTTTGGTTTTGCCAAAAAGGCTGCAGCACCAACAAAACCTCTTGAAACAAGGCAGCAAACAGGCAGGGAAACCGGCAGGAAAACCACCAACTCACAATGAGGAAAACGAACCCGTCGATAACAGAAACCACGCTCCTTAAGATAAAACAGTTTATTTCTTAACGTATCACAACTGTAGCAACGTTTTCGTTGTTAAAACAACTTCTTCAGATAACAACCACTCTTCTCCACAAACTATATACAAAAACTGCTTAATTGATAAATTACATAATTAACAAGTTAAAGCAAAAGCATACTGAATAAAAATGTTCTTAACAAAAGTGCATATCAAACGCTAAAATGTTCACATAAAGTTCAAATACTTTCAATGTTATATGCATCAAAAATTATACATATTTGTATGCATAATCAATTCCTCCTAAAATCATATTAAATATAAGATACTCATCACTTAAAATGAAAATACCTACATATATATTGCTTCATCAACATCATAGCTCTATGCAAAAATATATATATTGTATATTGTATATTTTCAACCAGTTATGCTATAATAACAACACACAATATAAATTTTAAAAAATATATGTGAAAACCTCAATATATAAACACAATATAACATCTAAAATTCTCATGTGTGCATTATAGAAAGTATATATATGCTACACAAAACAATAAAGTCTATTTACACCTTACAGTTGTTCTGCTTTCAATTTTAAATAAGGAGCAATTGAAATGGAATCATTCAACCCAGGGGGCTTGTTGGATTCCAACAAAATCTGCCAGCATGTTTCTTTGTGAGACAATAATGCAGGCCAATTACCTCCCCTATTGCACTGTGCAACTGATTCCAAAGCAAAAAACTTGAATGCTGCTCCTTCGCAAACAGTGGTATGCCTATATAATGCATTAGTGTTAACTTTTTTTTGAATGTCATAAACATGCTCATATACGCGCCTCCTTAGCTGCCTCTCCGTCTTGCCCACATAAAATGCCTGGCAAGAACGGCAGACAGCTAGGTAAACTAAGCCCTTAGAATTGCAGTTATAAAAATTATTTGACCACAATCTCCTGTTTCTACTTTCCAAGTATATACATTCCTGATCCATAATATACTTGCATTGTGTACAACACCCGCAGCGAAACGTCCCTTTCCTCGGAATGTTTGTACCCCTCAACCTGGAACTTTGTTCTAATGTCCTCTTTACATTAAACCCTTTTCTATATACAGTTTTGCAGGCTAGATCTTTAAGATTGATCAAATCAGTGAATTCCCTGAAATTATGGAATTCTTTTTCAATAATGTATCTCATCTGTCCCGCATGTTCACTGTATTGTGTAATAAACAACTGGTCAGGGCCCATTTTATCAATAGACCTGTGGGATAGGTCACCTTGTAAATCCGTCTTGGCCTTCCCTAAAATAGGGGCAAACCTGTTTGTTCTAAATTTCCTGACTTCATCATACACAGAATTAATCAGTCCAACAGGATACCCTCTATCCAGGAAAAAGGACCTCAATTTGTCCCCCTCAATACCAAAATCATGGTCTTCTGATGTCATACGAGACACCCTCACAAATTGCCCCTTTAGGATAGATCTTTTTTGAAATTTTGGGTGTGAACTTGAATAATGGAGATACCCATTGGAAAACGAAGGCTTCCTATAAATACAAGAACTAAACCGTTCACCCAGTTTGCTAAGGGTGACATCCAGATAGTTGACCTGTTCAGCAGATACACTGTGGGTAAAACGTAAAAACTCCGTTGTAGTATGCAGATAAGCAATGAAATCTTCTATGAGGCCTTGTGGCCCAATCCAAAAGATACAAATGTCATCCAGGAATCGAGTATAGTGTATCCAATACTTGGAAAATTCACTATGTACAACAAATTTTTGTTCCCAGACTGACAAAATAATATCTGCATACGTTGGAGCACAATTGGCTCCCATAGAGACCCCTGAAATCTGCTGAAAATACTCCCCAGAAAAATAGATGTAGTTATACTTAAGAACCATTTCCAATAAATGTAAAACCAAATGGACATCATTATTTGTAACACCCGTACAGGCCCACAATGCTTCTTCCATCCATTCTAACCCAACACTGTGGGGTATCACTGAAAATAGATCAACCACATCAATTGTAACGAAAAATATATCAGGCCTGAAGAGATCAGAAGAAACCCCTTGCAGGATATCCCACGAGTCCTTAAGAAGATAATCATGCTTTCCCCACAATTGTTTCAATTTCCAATCCAGAAATTTTGATAGATTGTGGGTTTTGGACCCCTGGGCTGCAACAATCGGACGCATGGGAGGATCATCCACATTTTTATGAATCTTGGGTACCCCGAAAATAACAGGTACCTTAGGATGGGTATTTTCCAAAAAGTTGTAGAGATCTATTTCAATAATTTCCTGATCCAAAAGATCTTTAAGCGCCAGGTCAATTCTTTTATAGGAAATATTTACCTCATTCAAAGAAACTGTTGTATACTTGGTACTATCTAACAATAAACTATGCATTTTAGCCTCATATAGCAGTTGATCCATTATAACCGTGCCACCCCCTTTGTCTGGTTCCATCACCCGGACGTTGGGATTACCCCCTAGCTCGGCCAGAAGGGTAGCCTCAGCCGTACTTAAGTTAGAAGTGTATTTAACTCTTCCCACCTTCCTCCGAATGTGTTGTTCAATTCTATTTTCCAAATTTTTTAACTGGGGGTGTAAAGGGAGATTGTATGTACTAGATTTTTTAAGGTTAATTCCATGTTGTTTAGAAGTAGTTCCAAAAATATGTTGCAAATTCAATTTGCGGACAAAGAGTTTAACATCCAACATGGTATTAACCAAACTACTCCCCCTACTAGGCACGAATTTGAAGCCTTTGGTGAATAAAGAAAACCAAGTATCAGAAATTGCAATGTCACTGTAGTTGTAAATGTGGTAATCATTGAAAGAATACTTAAAATAGTTTCCTATAGGAGTGATGACAATCTGTTCCGAACCTACCAGTCCTCCCTCTGGTTCCCCCTCCACCCCTTGGAGGGTGGTCCCCTCATTCCCTGCTGTGGTCCCATCAATTGTCCATTCATCTGCTGATGATGGGACTGTTTGCGCAAGCGTTCCGACCTCCTCGGTAAAAAATCCTCCTGATAATGTTCATCAGAATGGGACAAAGGGGGAAAAGGTTCCTGTGGTGGAATCAAGTCCTCCACTGAACTGGGATTGTCCCTATTGGAATTTGTCCTGTTTTATTAGCTTTTTTACTTTATTGTGTAGTTCTAGGAATTTCTGTCAAGTTGAGGGGTTTTTGGTTTTGCGCCAGTGCTCCCAGGCTTTATCCCTGTTTTTCATTTCTGACTTAGTGGTTTTCTGTAGCCATGGGGAGGGTTGTGCTTTGATTCTGGAAAGTCTTATGAGGGCATGGTAATTAAGGATGCTCAGGAAGGTAGAATTAAAATATTCAACTGTGTCATCAAGACTGAGGTACTTTAGAGGATGCCAGTTGCATTCTTTCAGAGATGAGATGAATGTGAGTGGGTTAAAGTTTAGTTTTTTACGTATTTGACGGTAGATGACAGGTTTAGCTTGGTATAGGTATTTTTTAGGAATGTTGGGGAGTGATCACTGAGGCTATCTGATAAGCAGCCTGTTATATATGACTGGGGGCTCTTACTGACTAGTATCCATTCCAGGGTAGTGTGCTTGCTGGAGTTTTTATTTATCCTGGCTGGCGACTGGACTAGTTGGGTGAAGCCATGAAGGTTTACATGATGGGTTGGATGGTTGCCAGAACAGGATTGCCAGTCAATATTGAAATCACCTAAAATGATAGATTCTTGGGGGAAATGGTGGGTAGACCAGCTGAGGAGGTTTTCTAGTGGAGGGATGTTTTGGCCAGGTGGGAAGTAGCATCCAATTATGTTGATGGTTTTGTTTTGGTTTATTTTGAGGTTGGTATATATTATTTCTTCATTGCCTATTTGTGGAGCTGATGATTTTAAGATCTGGATGTTTAGATGCTGTTTAAATATTATAGCTACACTGCCTCCTTTCTTGTTTAGCCGGTCTACTCTTAGTATGCCATAACCTGTAGGGAATATTTGCTCACTGGTAATGTGAGGTTTTAGCCAGGTTTCTGTCAGGATGACTATATCTGGGGAGTACAAGTCTATGGTGGCATGGAGTTCATGGACTTTGTTGGATATACTTCTAATATTTAGGCTTAGTAGAAGGAAGTCACTTGGCTTTCTATTGGCTGTAATATGGGAGAAGTTGTGGTTTCTAGTCTGATTATGAGGATTGGGGTTGGAGATGGTAGGGCCAAGGTTGGGGTGGATGTCTCCACTTAGAGCTAGTTTTGATATGCATGAGGTTATTAGTTTTATCAGTTTTTGAATGTGTTTGTTTATAAGGGAAACTTTATGATTGTGCTTTGTGGGTAATAGGTATGGTGGGAGGGTTACTATGTTAAGTTGTAGAGATGCTTTATGTTTGAGTAATATAGTTGGTAGAATATGTGGGGGGTGCATAGGGATGGTTCTTGAGTTGGTGGGAGGGGAGCTGAGTGAGGGTGAGACATGAGTGGTGGTGTGAGTAGTAGTACAGTGGTAGTGATTGAGTGAGGGAATGATGGAGCTTTGGTAGGATGTAAGATATGCCAGTAGAGTGCATGCAGTGAGCATAGGTAAGGTATGCTTGTACATGTTAGTTGAGGAGGTGTGATAGTAGTGGGAAGATGGAGGAGGTAGTGTTGGGTTAGCGCTGTGGTTGGTTATTGGAAAGATGGGAGGGGTATGTGAGTGTAATAAAGGTGGGACCACTGGGGTGGGAGGGAATAGGGGGCAGGGTGGGGAGCCGAGCGGGTAGAGACCCTGTTAGTTGCTCTTACGAGAGGCTAGAAACAATCAGGTAACAGAGTTAACTGATAAATGAACATATGATAGTGACAAGGGTGGTTGTAGTTTTAAAAATGGTGCCTGCCACAGGTAATATGTATTAACTTTGGGATTGTCTTAAGGTAATAAACAGGGAAGGGGGAGGGGAGAACAAGGGTGTGAGCAGGCAGTTCTTTGTACTGCTGCTAATGAGCCAAAGCAAAGACAAGTTTGTGTTTAAGAAAAATCACACTTGACCAAGGACTGCTCTGAAACTGTAAGTCATTTCTTAACCATTTCTCAGGTGGAAAAACAGGATAACCTTGTATCAGTAGGCTACTGTGGTCTCAGTTTAAATTAACAAACACACAGTATTGATCACTTCGGTGGAGGTGCAGTAGCATTGTCGCCTCACAGTTAGACGTTGCCCATTTGATTCTCAGTTAGAGCGTCTTCTGTGTGGCGACATGCGTGAATGGGCATTCCTTCATTGAAGGTTGTGCATTAGGCCTGGCAAGCCAGCACGTAAAAATCTACTGCCAATCATTAGCAGACCGGAGCGGACCGGAGTTCCGCTGTGGCGACTCCTAACCGGGAAAAGCCGAAAGACACAAACAAACAGTATTGATCAGTTATGGATACTATTTGCTAACAGAAGGGAATAAGAGAGAAAGTGGAAGATGAGTGTGCATGTGTGTGTGTGTGTGGGGGGGGGGGGGCTGCTTACAAGCCAAAGCAGAGTGCTCTCCAGGGAAAAATGAATATTGGCTCAAACAGGTAGACACATACTCTAAGTTAACTTTAGCTGTTTGCAAACAGTTCAGACCAGGACTGCGCTTTTCTTATAAGAATGATAAAGGTGGTACCACAGATGAATACTTAGGAGTGGTGTTAGGTTCAAAGTTAACTTTAGCTGTTTGCAGACAGTTCAGTCCAGGACTGCGCTTTTCTTATAAGAATGATAAAGGTGGTACCGCAGTTGAATACTTAGAGTGGTGTTAGGTCTAGAAAAGAAGAGTACAGAGAGGAGTAAGCACTTTGAGATGGTAAATATATATTATAAAGATTACAAAAAACAAACTGATCAAATAGCTACTATATGCAGCAAAATATGTCTTGAACCAACTACTAGTATATGCAGATACTGAGCCAATTGGAAAAACATCTGTTAGAAGAAATCCCAAGACAGTTATGCAGTCACAGATAAAAATATAGCAAGCAGCACTCTGTCGAGGTTGTCTAATGTGATTCTATCCACCAGTAACAGCACAATTATATAGAAATAATTAGACACCAGTATGAGCTGTCTACACACAACACAATTACATGGATAATTAGTGAACAAGGTGCAGTTATGCAGATAGACCATACTATTAAACTAAAAACAACTTGGTGCAGACAAAATGCTAGCATGGCATAGTAACTTCCAATAATAAAGCATAAATCATATTAGATGTCTAACACAATTCAGCATAAACATATACAGTTGTAAAATGTCTAACACAATTCAACATAAATAGGCATTTACAGTTGTAAAACACTTACTGGAGAGACAATGAGCTCCTCATGGGGCCTGTAGCAGAGTGGATTGTAGTTTTACAAATGGTGCCTGCCACAGGTAATATTTATTAACTTTGGGATTGTCTTAAGGTAATAAACAGGGAAGGGGGAGGGGAGAACAAGGGTGTGAGCAGGCAGTTCTTTGTACTGCTGCTAATGAGCCAAAGCAAAGACAAGTTTTTGTTTAAGAAACAATCACAATTTACCAAGGACTGCTATGAAACTGTAAGTCATTTCTTAACCATTTCTCAGGTGGAAAAACAGGATAACCTTGTATCAGTAGCCTACTGTGGTCTCAGTTTAAATTAACAAACACACAGTATTGATCAGTTATGGATACTATTTGCTAACAGAAGGGAATAAGAGAGAAAGTGGAAGATGAGTGTGCATGTGTGTGTGTGTGTGGGGGGGGGGGGGACTGCTTACAAACCAAATCAGAGTGCTCTGCAGGGAAAAATGAATATTGGCTCAAACAGGTAGACACATACTCAAAGTTAACTTTAGCTGTTTGGAGACAGTTCAGACCAGGACTGCGCTTTTCTTATAAGAATGATAAAGGTGGTACCACAGATGAATACTTAGGAATGGTGTTAGGTTCAAAGTTAACTTTAGCTGTTTGCAGACAGTTCAGACCAGGACTGCTCTTTTCTTATAAGAATGATAAAGGTGGTACCACAGTTGAATACTTAAGAGTGGTGTTAGGTTGGAGAGACACTGAGCTCCTCATGGGGCCTGTAGCAGAGTGAATTGTAGTTTTAAAAATGGTGGGAAAAGAAAGTGAGCAGTTGGAGGCTGCTTGATAAATAAGTAAGCTGAGGTAAGGACACTGCGTGTTGGTTTGGATGTTTAATTAAATAAGTGGTAAATATAAATGAGCGGAGGTAAGGACGCTGCTTATTTGGTTTAATTAATGGTAAATGAAGTAAGTTGTTGGATGCTGCTTCATAAGTAAAGTAAGTGAGTGGAGGCATGGAAGCTGCTAAATGGGTCAGGATGAGTGAGATCACGTTGTCCTGATTAACTTTACATGGACGTTTTTGCTGTGATTTAAATTAGCTATAGTATCTTCAGTTGTAATAGATATTGGTTATCAAAGCTATGTTGTGGAAGTTTAATAAAGGTTGTCAAACATCATTCAGTGTGATGTGTTTATTGAAGGGGACCAAGACAAATGAGGTTTGGTAACAAACCAAGTTGTCCCTGGACATCTTCAGAAGGGGGTTAGATAAGCATACTAGTGGGAGTTAAATGGGTGGGGGGATGAAAGGGTTAAATGGGAAGGAGGGATGATTGGAAGCAAATGAGGTAAGGGTGGGGAGGGGGTTAAGGGGTTTAGGCAAGTGTAGTTGGGTAAGGAATCACATTTTGGCGTGACCTTGCTACCCACACTTACTTTCCTTTTTTGATGGATTGATGGGGATTGTGGTTATTTTATCAGTCCAGGTAGGGTGGAGAAGCGGGACAGGCTTGCCCTCTTCTGTCCCCCCTCTGATGTTGGATTTTCCTTTCAATGAGTTGGGAAAAGAAACTGAGCAGTTCGAGGCTGCTTGATAAATAAGTAAGTGGAGGTAGGGACACTGTGTATTGCTTTGGATGTTTAATTCAGTAAGTGGTAAATATAAGTAAGCGGAGGTAAGGACTCTGCTTGTTTGGTTGGAGGTATAATTCAATTAATGGTATATGAAGTGAGTTGTTGGACGCTGCTTCATAAATAAAGTAAATGAGTGGAGGTGTGGACGCTGCTTACTGGGTCAGGAAGAGTGAGGTCACGCTGTCCTGATTTATTATTAGGGTATATGAAATGAGTGGTGGGGATGCTGCTTCATAAGTAAAGTGAGTGAGTGGAGGTATGGACATTGCTTACTAAGTCAGTATGAGTGAGGTCACTCTGTCCTGATTACCTTTGCTTGGATCTGTTTGCTGTGATTAAAATCAGCTGTACTATGTTCAGTTGTAATAGATATTGGTTATCAAAGCTATGTTATGAAAGTTTAATAAAGGCTGTCAAACTTCATTCTGTGTGATGTATTTATTGAAGGGGACTGGGACAATGTTTTTTTTTTAATTTTGATTATTTTTTGCATAAGGTATGATTTTCATAATGCTATTAGAAATGTTTATAAATTCCACCACCCTTTATCTTAAAACATATCAGAAAATGTTCAGTACTGAGCTTTCTATTTTATTAATTCCATTGTACTTTCAAAAGCAAATAGGTGGAAAGTGTTCATGGTAGCTTGTTTCAGCACAAAAACAGAAGCAATTGCATATACTGCTGTTCAGGTAGCAGAAAAAAACAGCTTATGTAGCGGTAAATGCTCTGCTTTTCACTCCTTCACCTTTAATGGTCTGTGAACTAGCAAATGTAGTGCAGTGAAATCAGAGAGTATGAAGATCCCATGGATATGATGGTGCAATCTACTTACAAATGCAGGCTACATGCTAGTAACAATGCAGACTTTGGATCCAACTCAGTTTGGCTTTGTCAAAGGCAGATCCTGCCTCTTAAACTTGGTTGACTTTTTCGAGACAGTCACCAAGGCCATTGATGAGGGAAAGGCAGTCCATACAGCCTACCTCGACCTGGCAAAGGCCTTCGACACAATACCCCACTCAGGTATCATCGAAAAACTCATCAGCTTGAATGTAAACCCATACATCACAAGATGGGTTGCAAACTGGCTAAGTGACAGAACCCACAGGGTCAGAGTTGCTGGAGCCATGTCAGACTCAAAGCCTGTCACAAGTGGTGTCCCACAGGGCTCAGTCCTGGGTCCACTCTTGTTCGGCATCTACTTTTCTGAAGTACAAGCAAACACAGGAGGGTTATGGCTGACAAAGTTTGCAGATGACTGCAAACTGGGCCATAGTCGAAAACACATCTGACACAGATATCCTCCAGAACGGCCTCACAGAAATGGATAACTGGTGCCAGAGCCATGGCCTGAAGTTAAACGCCAAAAATGCATAGTCATACGCTTTGGGAAAAACAAGGCTACCCCTAGCTACCATATAGGTGGCAATCCACTGAGCACAGAAAAGTCATCAGAGATCTGGGGACCCAGGTTGACAGTAGCCTTCGCTTGACACTCATGTTGCTAAAGTAGTTAGGAAAACCTTCTATATCACCCACCTGATCATGAAGGATTCACATCTAGATCAAGGGAGGTCATCGTCCCCTGTACTCATCACTTATTAGACCTATGATTGAGTACAATGCCCGTTCGAATGTATCTGACCAGACACCTGCTGCAGCTTGAAAGGCCCCAAAAGTTCCTCACCAAAAGGATAAAGGGTCTCAAAAATATGTCTTATGCTGCCCGACTGAAAGAACTCCAGCTCTATTCAGTCTCATACCGCTTGCTCAGAGGTGACCTGTGCCTGACATATAAGGCCATGTCAAACCCAGATTTGATGAATATGCTTCACCTCAAAAATCTAGATCCCTCAGAACCACAAGGGCGGAGACTTAAACCTTGACACGGTTATAAATAGAACGTGCTGGAGGGACAGATTCATCACCCAGAGACTCCCTATGCTGTGGAACAAAATCCCGGTACATGTGAGGCAGAGCACCTCTCTGGTCTTGTTCAAGAGGAATCTTGACCAATGGATGGGAGATTGCAGATATACCCCAGGGATTACTTCAGCGTCACTGCTTGACAGAGGCACAGCAAAATGATAGGCATAGTTTTTATTCAAACTAAAGGGGTGGCGAAAGCCACATAACTATGGGCTAGGCTTATAAATGCCCTTGGGCAGATAGCCTAGTATGAACCTATGAACCTATGAACCTATGAACCTAAAACAGAAGCCAGACTACTAGTCAGAAATGAGATGAGTAGATGGAAATAAATTTTAAAAAGCTAAAAGCAAGGGAGTTCCTTTTTAATGTACCAAGAGTATTCTAAGAAGGCAGTTACCATCAATATCACTTCAATGATGCTAGTTTTTGGAATTTTTCATACTGAAGAAAATGTTTTTGCCTGTTTGATTAAGTTACACAGTGTCTGCCTTTTGTATCAAAGAGGCAGATACAAAGACAATTTAATACTGGATAGCTAATTCCATTTCCAAAATGGATATTAAGAGCTCCTGGCACTTTCGTGAGTGAGCAAATACTTGATTTCAGCTCAACTGAATTGTTACTGGACAGTGTAGGAGCAGAGCAAGTAGCATTGCCTCATCATAACAAGATGTTTTCTCTTTCATTTCTCGGCTGAAGTGACTTATGTACAGTGTCTGCATCTCACTACATCCATGTGAGTTTTCTCTTGGTGCCCCACTTTCTTTTCACCTAACAAAGCCATGCAGTAGGTGAACTGACGTTCTATAGATTGTTCATAAATGCTTATGTTGTGTGCGAATGAGAGTGCACAATCTACAATACACTGGCACCTGTTCAGAAGAGGTTTCAATGCCTTACACCCACAGACTGCTAGGATTGGCATCCCACAACCCATTAAAGAATAAAATGGGTTAGTGGAATGTAGATGGATGGATAAAAGGTTGATGGACAGAAGCATGCTGCAACTGGAGATGTGCTTCACTGGTACCACTCAGATGCAATGCAATAGATTATCAGGCAGGCTGACACAAGAACAAGAAATACTAAGCTGATTAAGTTGGATGGTTAGCAAAAAGAAAATGTTGTGGCTGGGTTAGTATATCCAGCAATGTAGAAAGTTGTAATTGCATTTTCTGGATCTATACTACACTAATGTTTAGTGTAGCAGCATTTACACTATGTGGTGTTATAGATGATATATTTTCAAGCAGTGAGATAAACATAGATGATTATGATCATGACTCAAATTATAATCAACTCATTATGTGCTTGAGACATGGATGCCAAGAAAGTGGGGTGAATCTTGGCATCCATGTCAAAAACACATAAGAAAGGGTTATGATGGTGACCTAATCATAATTCTTTGTAGTTCATGAAGCTTTACCTATTCAATTTACAACCAGTTACAAAAAAAAGGGCAGGAGCAAGAAGTATTTTACTGGCTTTCAAAGCCTTTGTAACCTGGTAAAGAGCTCAAACAGACAAAAAGTAGACATGACATGCCCCTCTGTAGAACTAACAACTTTAAAAGCTGTTAGACACTTCATTCTGCCACACTTTCTCCTTATAAGTGTGGCAAAGTAAAGTTCTAGCAGATCTTAAAAACTGTTTTACCTTCTGCTAATGCTCTTTTCTGTCTTGCAATATCCTCTGTTAGTCTACAGCATGAGACTCAGATCTTAATAGCACTTTGGTGCACTTAACAAGCTTTAGTTAAGCATCCATAAGTGCTGTTAAGCTCTGCTCTCCCACTATGGGCATGCTTTACAACTTTAACTTTTTCCTAATTTCAGCGTATAATTACAGTATTCCATGTAATGTGATAATGTTACTCCATTAAAATATATAATGTGCAATGATTTTATTGTTTCTAGCTATTTTTCCTTCTTAAATGAAAAACCTAAAGTAAGGGACAAAGTTTAAATGCAGTGCTTGGTGATCTCAGAGGAACCATATATGTTCTCCTAACAGATGTGTTCCCTTCAAGAGTGTACAGCTATCCTATTTGGATTTATGGATTGACCTTGCATTTGGCTTTGCTGAAATCTTTATTAAGAAATAATAGATTTTCTCATAAATGTCCCATCCCTCCAGAATCTACTCCAACCCTATCGCACCACCAGACCACTAAGATCCAGCAACAAAAATCACTTGCAGATCACTAAAGCCAATAACTCTGCTGGTGAAGCACTATTCTCTTGCACCATAGCCAAATTATGGAACTCCCTTCCATCCACAATTACCTCCATACCATCATGCACTCACTTCAAAACTTGATTAAAAGCACACCTAAAAATATGCTGGCTATGCCCTTGCAACTCCCACTCTAATATCACCCACCCCATCCAACCACTACCTTTCTTTCCACTCCACTAACTACCTTGATTATAGCAAGCTCAGATGCTCATAAGCCTAGTAACAATTATACAGCAGGAACTTCTCATTGTAACATTTGTTAATATCTGTTATGTACTTCACAGATAAAGATTCTAGTTGTCTACTGATGTACTATGTTCTTCATCTGTAAATATGTTGTTAGTAATTGCTATGTTAAATTGTTAATCGCTATGTAATCCAATGTAACTACTGTCTGTTTATTTTAACTGTGGAGCTTTTCTCTCCCGGGCCTCTGCTGAAAATGGACCTACGTCCAGTCGGACACTCCCGGTCAACAAATGTAAATAAATAAATAAATAAATGTGAATGCTGCACCCTTAGAGTAAAGCTATTACTACACTGCAGCTGCATGCATAAGTAATCAAGCTATAACAACATTTGATAAGGATCGTATTTAGTGTGATGTTTTTTTTAGACATGAAGAAGGAAACAGTAGTAAAATCAGTGGACTTTGCATGTATGTATGTGTGTAAAGGAAGTATTTGTTTACCTAATCTGATCTCTGCATAGAATTTTCAAACTGTATCATCTGTTGTAATTTTTAGCATGGCCAGCACAGCAACGTTTCAGCATAAAACTAGTTCTACATGTTATGCTCTTCCTGAAGTTATAACAATTTCTCAGTACAGCTGTATAAACATGAGTGAATTTTATGATAGTAAATTTGTCTTGAACTTGATACCATAAGTGTTTGATTCAGACATGATGTTCAGCTCAAAAAACTGTTTGAGGTTTGAAACAAATTAATTTAATTTACATTCTTGCATTCCTGTTAATCTTCTATATTTTTAATGCTGCATTACGCTTTATTTTGTATCAGTGAAAATGCAATCATATGAGATTTGTTTCCATCATAATGAGATGCCTGAAAAATTGATCTTTGTCACTGTCCCCCTGCTAGGGTAAGTAGTGCCACATCATGAAATAAGATAGATGAAAAGTGCTGCACTACTCCTGAAATACTTTGAAGATGTTTAAAACATCAGTGCTTTTACATGCATGCCTGTTGGGAAACTGACCATATTAATCAGCTTTATGCATATTATTAAACTATGTTGTTGTCTTGCTATAACTCTTTTGTGACACTGGCAGGGCCATATGTTTTATTCTTCTGCCTGTCCATAAAGATTTGTTGGCCAGTAAATTGAAAGGCAGCTAATTGCCACTCCACTGGTGTATAGTGATAAATCCCTGACTATAGCCCAACTGATCCAGGTTCTGTTAATGGCTCAGGTGGCAGACAGAGTGGCAGGAAGGGATGGGTTTTACCATCCCATGGAGTGAGGATCATTTTGAGGACATTTCCCATACAGTGACCCCTGGTGGAGGCCAGGGACATGAATGGGGGGACATAGAACAAAGGAGGGATTAGGGTGGGGGCAGTGACTGAGCTACTTTAGAGACAGGGCAACATGTCAGCATGTCCTCATTGCACACCCACCTCTGGACATAACTAAGAAGCAACAGGGAAATGGGAGAATGGGGTAGGGCAAAAAAGAAAAAAATCTCTTGGTAGGGGTATGTTGGCCATACCCCCAGTATGCCCTTAGGATCTGCTCCGGTCCTGGGGTGTTAAGAATAGACTGGCAGATTTGGTGATGGAAGTGGAGCACTTGGGTAGGGTACCATAGGATGAAGACAGGGATTAAAAAAAAAAAGTAAACCTGAAAGGCATGTAATGAGTTGTTCCTGTATGAAGGAGGGTTACTGAGTGATCCAGGCAATTACAGACTGATCAGGTTGACAGAGCACCATGAAAGTTACAGGAAATCTACTTAAGGATATATATGTGGGTTTCCTAGTGACAAGTGGCTTTGTAGGTTTACAGTGAGCACAGTTTTATCGAAAGTGGGTGATACATAACTATTATGATTTGGTGTTACAATTGCATAGCAGAGATCCTCAAAGGCCTGTAGGTACAGTGTAGCTTAACTTCATCAAAATTTCCAATAAGATATTACACATGAGGTCACTAGTGAGGTTAAGGTGTGTGAGGGTGATAAAAGTCCATTTAGATGCATAGGATTATCAGAGGCACTCCACAGACCGTTAGGTTTATGACAATTTGAATACTCAATCGGTCGGTAATAGAGAAGCTTCTGCTGGGCATTTTCATCAAGGCTGTCAGCTGTAGTGCAAGCAAAGTTGGTATCCTAATGAAGGTTATCTGGAGCATTTCTCCCCGGGCCTCCACTGAAAACAGGATCTGTGGAACCTAGTCGGACTTTCCCAGTCAACAAATGTTAAATAAATAAAATAAAATAAAAATAAAAAAAGGTAATGTGTGGCATTGATGGGTAATAGGGAACCTATGCTGCAGACACACTGTGACATGCTGGTGGGCTGAACAAGGAGATTGCAGCTGAAACATAATATCAGGAAGTGAAAGATAAAACACTTTCAGAGAAAGATGCTTAGTAGGGTTGATCAACTTGGGGGTTCTGTTAGACAGTTTAGCAATTGTCTTCATTCTTGCTTTTTTTCAGTGCTACTTATAATGACACTGATAAGGACGTGAACCCAGTAGTGGAGCCAGTGGTACACCACTGGTCACTATCCTTTAAAAGAGTAGACTCCATTGACTAGTACCCTTTGTTGTCTACCCAGTCTTTACCCATACTACCATAATATGAGTCTAGTACTTCCAATAACCCATTGTGTGTTTTTATGTTACTAGCAGCATTCAGCCAAAGCAGTGCTCCACGATCACTTACTAATCAAGAATACTAAGCAATTGTAACATATAACTACATTTTAGGAGATTGAAATGCCAGGATCTGATGTATATGGTTATTTTTAAATGAGAATCTTTAATTGACAGAGTAACACTGGAAAACCTTTCTAGTTTTAATATTTGTTATAATAACTCAGTCACAGAAGACACCTGAGTCTTAGTCAAGGCTATAGTCCTAACTGCAGGATCTGTTAGGTGGTACTGTAATCAAGGTATTTAAAAATAGCTTGCTCGGTCACTGACATGCATATGTGGTCTGTCAGTAAGATAAAAGAAATGTATATACAATTAAATGGATTGAAATATATAACAATTGAATGCAATGGTAAACGTTCACTTTTAATAGTGTTTTATCTGATCATAAATTGCAGCAATGAAGAAATCTCTCTCTCTCTATATATATATATATATATATATACACTTAAAAGCAATTATAGAAAAAGATATAAAATGCATGTCACTAACCACATGCATATGAATATGCACAAAAAAGTGCAGTTGTTATTCATTAGCTATGCTGTGTATTGAGGCGAAGATCTAATTTTTAACCTTTATTTTATAGAACAAATTGTAATTCACTCCATTTGTAAACAGGAAAGAAGTTTAATTTTCTGCTCAGATTTTATTAAAATCACTCAAGTTCAGAACTACTGCTCAGAACACCTCTTTTGGCCATATACAATTTATGTCATTTGTGTTCAAGTTACTGTTCTATCCCACTTTTACTAAGAGCTTTTTTTTTTTTAACATTTTTATTTATTTATTTTTCATTTTGCTCACATTTTTTCAGGTATGAAATACACCACTTTGACAAGTTGACACCAACACAGCTTAAAATTGCAGTCTGTATACTCATTGTTATAAAATAGCCATCTGTTAACAATGTATATACAGGAATACTACATTTCATAAAGCATAAAATAATTGATTAAAATGGCAAAATCCAATAACCATAATTTCAGGCATTCATAGGAAAAAAACCCACAAAAAACAGAATGGCCGACTACTGGGTATAATAGCAAAGTAATTTAAGATATGGAGAAATAAACAGACAACCAATAAATGCAGTGCCATATGCACTGTCATGCCTCTAGATGTAAGGTACTTTGCTCATCTTTGCCTTACATTTTATATAACCAATTTAGCATTCTGGAAAAGATGGAAAATGAATATAAGCAACATCAGTGCAGGATTCTATTCTGTTGCAGAACTGTACAAAGCCACAGTCAGGACAGGCTGAATACCACAAATGTGGAGTATACAACTTAGGACAATAAATTAAACAATAGGTAATACTAGATTACTCATAAACTGTGCATCTCTTCACTTGCATGAGTTATACAAAATTATAACATCTGACAAAGCAAAGAAGAAACTAGTCACTGAAAGATGTGTATGCTGGTTCCCTATCAAAACTGCAATAAACAGGTAATATGTTTTAATTGTACATTCTGTCCATTTGTTTGTTTAGATAGGTTGTTTATACATCCTATTACAGGTAAAGAATATGTATTAAGTGTGTCAGTGGCCTGTGATACTAAGAATATAGACTATTTAACCTAATGTAGTATATGTACTTTGTTTTATATAGGTAAGACTAATAAAAGATTAAAAAATTGTATATGTGAACATATGTCGGATATAAGTAGGTGCATTGATACTAACACCCTATATAAACATATATCTAAGGAGGGTATTAGTCATTCCTTTAAATTTAGTGTTCTATATATAATATATCATAATATCAGAAGGGTGAAGCATGAAGCAACTGAATACCAAAAAAAAGAACATGACTAGATATGTAGGCTCTATGCGGAGCAAGCACCAGGATTAAATGGTACATTTAGCTTAAAGCCATTATTAAAACTAAGGACAATTAAAAAATGAGTACAAATAATAATAAGTACAAATAATTTAAATGAGCCCGTGACATTCCTCCTCTGGGCCAGTAATCAAGGAGCCTCAATCCTCACCACTGACACTATTAGGGAACGTTCACTTAAAACAAAAATGGATAAACACAGTATTTTCAGATGCAGCTCTCTGCACCAAACACAATTTCCCTTACTATCACACAGGGTGCACACTCCAGTCCTGGGTCTGGGGTTTCCTCTCCTGGCCCCAGATAAGACTCCACCTTTCTCACTGCAGAAATAAGTTCTCTGTGTCCCTGTTCCAAGTAGCTGACACACACACTCTTTCAGATTTTATTTTCACACACACACCTGGGAAAGGATGGCACAGATTTACCAGCTATGCCACCTCCACACAGACTATAAGTTAGATTCACTGCCACCAGCCAACTACTTTAAGGCTCTTACCAGGGTACCCAATTACTCTTAGTAAAATGAATATTTATACAAATGGTAGTATTAACCAATCGGCAAGACTTTCAGGAGAGTGGTGCCACAGTGCCATCAAGTAAGTGCAGGTACTCTCAAGGGTTAAAATATTTTCTAAAAGACTAGTCACAATGAAAAGTTTAGATATATTTAATAATAAATAATAAAACAGAAAACATGAAATGCTGAATATCTATCTATAATAAACACCAGAGTTTCAATTCACATGAAATATAAAAAACAACACAGATGGAAAGATTCAGACAGATACAGAAAAAACAATATTTAACTAGTATCATTATATTTTCCTAAATGACTGAAGAATTACTATTATCTGATTACTTACTAAAGCAAGGCAAGATGAAGTGGGTAAGTGGTCTTTTCTGTTCCAAAACACAGAGATGAGTGTTACTGTCACATCTGTCACTAGTATCTAAATACAATTTCAATGCTGGCTACTGGATGATAGCATATCTGGTCACCTGATTCTGTGATTCCAACACTACCCCCTGACTAGAAACTGAGCTAGGATCTAGCATAGATGTGTCACAATACACACCTAGATATTTGCTAAAACTTATTCCAGCATCTGGAGACTGTAAACAAATTCCAACCCTTTTATTGAACAATGTATAATATCTTTGATAATATTATCATTTTAATTAATAGAAGTCTATCTTCCATTGTAAGGAATATTTTATTCCAGTTACCAATTAAGTTTGTTATATTATTAACTAAATTTTTATAATTTAAAGAGACTGCGTCCTTCCAATTTTTTTAACATTGATTCCTAAATATTTAATTTTATTTTCCCAATTAAATTCTTTATAATTTTTAACAAGGAAGTTACTTTCTTATTTATTAATATTGTTTATGTTTTACTGTGATTAAATTTTAATCTAGAAACTTTCTCATAGTATGTTATTGATTTTGTTATATTTTCAATTAAAGATTATTTTCTCCTAGTAGTTAACATAACATCATTTGCAAATAGTTGGAGTTTAGAAATATACTTATCATTGGCCTCAAAACCTTTTATTTCATTATTTTTCCTGATAAATGTGGCAAAGGGTTCTATTGCTAAGGCAAAGAACAATGGAGATAATGGACAACCTTGTTTTGTCCCTTTTAATATTTTAAAAGAACCGGAAATAAAAGAGCCAATTTTAACACAAGAGATATTATTGTTATATAATTTCATAATGATTTCAATAAATCTGGGAGAAACATTATCTGCACTGAGTACTTTTTGCATATATATCCAATTAATTGAATTGAAGGCCTTATCAATATCCAGACTTAGTATTGACAATTCCTTTCTTTCTTTATTTGCAATATCTATCAAAGATAAAAGCTTAATGATATTATCTTGTATCCTCCTTCCTGAAATAAAGCCAGTTTGGTAGTATATTATTTAGTTTTTTTGTTATAGTTACCATTTAGATTTTATAATTGACATTTAATAACGTAATGGGACGATACGATGAGCAAAGTTTAGGGTCCTTGTCTTGCTTTGATATAGGGGATACCAATGAAAATTCCCATGAAGGAGGAATGTTCAAAGAACTCCTGACTTCATCAAAAACATTTATTCGTATTTTTTAAATATTATCTGGGATAATGTTATATATTTCTGGAATTAAACCATCTAAACCAGGGGCCTTATTGTTTTTCACATTTTTTATTTGTTCTTTTAATTCTCTAAATGAAAATTGGTTTATCTAGTTTATCACTTTATTCTTTTGTCATTTTTTTATATTTTCCTTCAAAAACCCATCTGTCAAATCACACTTATTTAATATTAAGTTCCAATTATTGAGTTCTTCTTAATGTTTTCTAAAGTCTTCTAAAATGTCTTTTAAGTTTACTGCTTTTTTGGGTTTACCATTCACTCGATGTATAATTTCTTTAATGTGATTAACATTCTTTAAATTTTTGATCTAATTGCTAATCTATGCAAATTCTTAGGATTTGTAATATGAGTTTGTAATTTAAGCCTTTCCATATTTATTGATACTTTATGATTTGATATTTCTATATATTTTTGATTCAAAGTTTTTAATTCTACATTAGTCTCTCTGTCTGAGGATTTTAACCTTAGTTTCAAATTATCTATTTCAGTCTGCAATATATTTAGTTCTCTATCCCATTCCTTCTTTTTAGATAAATACCAAATTTTAATTTTATCATAAATGTAAGCCATTAATGTGTCCCATAAAATAGTATCTGAAGCTGTACCATTATTACTTGTGTCTATAAAAAAGTTCAGCTCACTTAAAAACATTCTTTAAAATCTTTAATTTTAACTATATATGCTAGTATTATTTGCCAAAAATATCAATTCATTAGGTTTTAGATTAATTTCAAAAGTTATGGCATTATGATCAGACAAATGACAAAATGTTATTATTTTTTTTTAACTTTTGAATACACACCACTAGATGTAAACACTTTATCAATATTTATTTGAATACCAAATCTATATGAGTAATGAGTATAATTTAATGAATTTGTCAGTTTTAGTTCCTGGATATATTTATGATTCATCATATTGTTAAAGTCAATTAGTTGTATAGCAGCAGCTGTTATTTTAGTTTTTTTTGTCCTTAGTGGTATCTCTTCCAGACATTATACAATTAAAATTGCCTGCCAATAAGATTTCTCCCTTTGCATAGTGTCTAAATATTTTTAACTACTCTAGAACCAATTCCAGGTATCCAGTAAATGTTGACAAATGAATATAATATCTTGTCAATTTCAAGTACGACTAGTGCCATCATACCATTTTTATCACTAAAGAAGTCAACTATTTTAGGCATGGTCAGTGACTTTTTCCAAAGTATTATAGCACCTCTCCTTTTAGTATTATAATGTGAATCTACTAGTATTGAATAGTTTTTGCATATTAGTTTATCTAAATCCTTTTCTAACACATGTGTTTCCTGTAAAAACACTGTACTAGCTTTGTTTAACTTAAGATATTTAAGCAGGCTACCTCTCTTCATAGGATTATTCAAACTATTAACATTTAGTGATACACATTTATATACTGTCATTTCTAAATGATAACAGGCTTAGTAGAATTAACTGATAGAAAGCATATATACAGATGTATTTAGAATTGTCATTCTTTGTTTTCAACAATATAATGAAACCAATACATGGCATTAAAATATAAATAATTATAACCCCTATCATGGAATACAACATTTCCAGTTTAATGACATAGTCATTTAAACCACCTACTACCATCCTTTAACTATCTATCATTAATTATTTGCTTACCTCTAAATATTTACATTTAATTATTTATGTTATTCCATACTTTGTACTAATTACAGCCTAATAAAACTTAAAATCTGAAACTATCTTTATATTTAACTTAACTTTACTGAATAACAAGTGAAATAGAACAATTTATTAACAAAATATTAATATAACACCAAGATTCATAATAACTTAACCTATCAAGTCTAGCTATAATTAGTAAATAAGAATTCTTATATTCTAAAAAATCTAGCGTATTTATATAATAATTTACTATATCACCTATCATTAATCTATTTATAATATCATATAAAAACTATAAGAATATAAATCAAATAGAATAATAGAACAATTCACTATAATTGAATAACACTTAAAGGACATCTGCACCCGCAGACTCAAAAATGTTTATTTCATCATGGTTTGGTGTTTCCTACATTTTAATACCACTCTGGGACTATTTCGAGCTTTTTAGATATTTTTATATGCAATTTCTGACTCTGACCACATGGGGTCTGGCATCTTGAAATAATTCTGACTGTTTAGTCTGCTTTGAAATATCCCAGAATGCATTGTTTCTCTCAAAAAAATTGCATCAGATCTGCCACGTTTTCCCTATAGTTCCTGTCAGTGCACTAATTTTACAGGCATTTACTGCTGTGTTATAGTCACCTACTTTTGGTTAAAATTTTATCCTTTTTCAATGACTACTTCAAACATAAGTAGTGCAAATGCTACAGAGCAGAACTGAAAAGTGCATTTTATTGCTCTTTCTTCTAAGAAATGCTAACTTGATTTCTTTTGTGAAGGCTGAAATCTAGTTCTTTAAGGTATTTCCCCTCCCCCTTCACACCTACCTTCCCTAGCTGTCAAAGATCTAAGGGTAATTTGACCCATTATCTGCATGTGATTGACAGCTCACAGCAGGTGACCAGACTAATGTACTGTTTTCTTGACGACCTTTCCTTCCTTACAGTGGGAGACTTTTTTGTTGCACTCCTGTCAAATTTAGAACCAAGCTCCATAGCACTGGGAATAATCACTGTTTTGCAAAGCATCAAACTCCCACTTATTTTTCCTTCCTGTTTGGTTAAATAGCTAACAGATGATGCACTATAAATGTAAAATATTTCACAGACTTGCATGACAGCACCCACATGCTTTTTTAAGTGGTAATTTAAGAAAATTACAGTATTGCATACTTCTTGTAATCTGATGTAGTGTTGTCGATTAATTGTGACAAACATTATGTAAAAACATGCAATTAATGTCTACGCATGGTCATTGCAAATTTATGCTGTTAGTTTTTGCAGCTGTTACTGTGCTTTTGCCTGTACTTTGTCACATATCGGTAGGGCTCTTCAGAAACGTGAGATAATAGTTTGACATTTTTACTAGGTTAAGAGTGGGCTGGGCAAGACAGCTTTGATATCACAATGTGGGAGGTCTACTTGTTCTTCTATACAGCATGCAAATCAGGAGGGGATTACATCACTTTGGGGGAGGAAACGTCCCTGTAGCTAGAGCAAGAGCTCTGGCAGATGTGACATCATAATTTCAGAGCCAGCTAGAGGTTTTTCAACTTGGTTTTCAAAGTGAAAGTAAAACAGTACGGAAAGGTAGGAAGCCTAACAGGGAAAACATTTGAGTGGATTAGTTTTTAAAGCTGCATGGGTGATTTTTTGAGGCTGTATCAACGAGCAGAGACTAAAAAGGACAGCAGGTAGAGCAATCTGCTTTAATATCCCGTTGTTGTCTTTTAACTATCAACTTTATCCCCTAAATTGAAATCCAATCAATAATAACCTAAATTAATAAAATACAATATCATCAATATTATTAATTGTTTTCATTTTCATTCAATATCATAGTATATAATACTTATCAAAAGTCCTAAATATAGCACTATAAGATTAATCCTTTATATAAACTACCATTTACAATATAAAGATGACTAAATTTATGACTTTATTGATACTACTTTATTCCTCTGTGGTCTCTTACACATGACCCCAAATTTAATTATTATAAATAAATATACCCCCAAGAATCAGACTAGACAATAGGTAAATTATGGTTGTATTTATCTGAAGCTATAGTCCAAAATTATCTTATACACATTTAGATCTCTACATCATGGTTACAAATAATATTCTATAAAGGTTCATGTGTATGTAAAGGACCTAAAAAAACATTATGTATCTCATTATATATGTGTTACAGCTAAGCATATATCTTGTGATGAATATCAATATACCCTCTGCATCCACCAATACTGCTGCCACACAGAAAATGAAAATAATTGGTTTTAACAATTGACTTGTCTTCTGATATCACTCTAGTAAGATTTAAAATCCATAGATTCAAGAAACTTTATACCTAGCCTGCATTGCTTTGTCACTGGTTATCTGCATTGACCTTCTGCAAGGGTTTCTAGATGATATCCCAATCTAAATCCAGACCTTAAAACCCCCCAAGCAGTAACAAATGATAATTCCTCCAATAATCAGTAGATGCATTCAACAGCCTACCTTTTGTAAACAGAAGCATTTAAAGGAATGCAAATTTTATAGTAACATACTGATTTGTCACAATGTTATTAATATTACCATCCAGTGTTTTACAACTATACTTGCTATATGCAACCATTTTCAGTGCTTAACATATATTTACAAGTTAGAATTTCAGTAGCAATACAAATAGTTTATTTTCCTTATATATTTTACTAAACAATCTCCTGTTCTTCTCCTTATCCTTATCCTTTTGGCTTTTCCCATTAGGGGTCACCAGAGTGGAACAATGGTCCACAAAACAACTGGCAGTGGAGTTTTATGGTGTCAAGTAAGTATTAGTATGGTATTTGGTTGAATGGTAAATATTTCCAATAGGTCTAAGTATGAGCTATGGGTGTCATGGGACATAGAGGGTAACCTATAGCTTCCTAGAGTATATTATGGGACTTTGTCTATGGTAATCTTGATGTGGAGGAACTCCATTCCCTTATCCTGTTTAACCAACCTAGATGTATGCTTGTTATTGATGTAGACTGAGACACCTCCAACTTTAGTCCCTGTCTGTGCAGTTGCTGGTCTAAATGTGTGGAAGGCACTGAAGCCTTGTACTACTGGGATACTCTCTGCAGCTTTAAACCATGTCTCAGCTATTGTACAGATGTCAATGTTCTCCAAGGAGAGCTTGGAGGGAGTGTAGCTTCCTGTTTAGATTCTTAACATTAAGCAATAACATCTTTAGATTTCCTTGGGTAGATTTTGCAATGTTGGAAGGTTTGTTAATTTCACATCACCTAAAAAAGACTCTCTGAGGAGGACAATGTTTTAGCTAATATTCAAAAGCCTAGAGAGGACAGGTGCAGACATCCTTGGTGAAGCAGCATGGTTTGTTAACCATGTCCTCTAATGCTGACAAAAATTGTATCCCCCTAGAATGATACCAATAACTAAGCAAATTATTAAAGTCAATCATCTTCTGTTCATTTTGTGGCATCATCCTTGGTGAAGGTAAAATGCTGCTCATTGCTAGGCACATACCTGCCTGTGGCATATAGTATGCCAGCTCCATAATGTCTCTCTTCATGTAGTCTAGGGAGGTATGTCTCAGGTCCTTTACACCTTTGTAGACCATGACTGAATCATACTTGTACCTGTGGTGCAGTGACTTGAATGCATGCATAACTTGGTGGATCCTGGTTCCTGATAGGCCATTGCCTGTTACTTTTTCCTTGTTCAGCCTGGTGAGTGGGGCATAAGTATGTCATACAATGGAGTCCCCTATGATTAGAATCCTAGGTAGTGCATTGGCTTGCCTTATGAGGTTGGTAGTGGAGGCTCCACTGGGTGTTTCTGTATGTGCAGTGTTAGGTGGCATTTCTGAGGATATGTTTAGCAGGTGGAATGTCTGGAAGGTCTTTGGGGTTTTAGAAGATTGCATTTCAGTGTCTCAGCATAAGTAGGGCTATGTGTGAGGTGAGTACTATGTGTGGTGTGTGTAAAGTGTATGTTTCTGACAACCAGGAAGTTATTACAGTATTAGTGTTTGTATGCAAGAGTTTTGCCACCAGAGATATTGTGTATATACATCTCTCTCATACTGTATTTGTGTCTTTGAGGATTAAATGGTTGTCAGTGAACATTAGACAATAGTTGCATTGTCTCTGTATAACCATATCCACCAAAGTGCCTGCAGTGAAACTGGGGAAGTGTATATCCATTATGTCAGAGCTTTTATTAGATTAGCTACAAGGGTGCTGTTCATGAAGGGTTAATAATGGACTGACTAAGGATGGTTTTGAGGTTAGAGACTAGACTTGGCTGTATAATACTAAATTCAAGATGCAGTGCCACTGAAATCTCAAACTAGCTGCTCTGTGCTACTCAACACATGTAGTACTTGCTTTACACTCACCAAGTTACTGGTACAGTTTCAGAGGTGATTTTATAGGGGACAATTAATTTCTAGGTGTCTGTGTCTCTACAGGATGTTACTAATCACTGCTGAACAATGGGCAGCAGGGTACAAATGCTCCAAATTTATACAGGCACTTAAAAACACAGGAAACTGACTTTTAAGTCTCCTGGTTAATAAACCAACTATACTTACAGCTTTCTTATGTGTTTCCCAACTCAAATAGACCAGCTACTGCTACTGGATGGACTATCCCAGTCCTATTAATGTAAATACACAAAAAAAATGCTTAAAAGTGTAATGTCACTAGTAAACAACTTAAACAAATTACCTGAACAAGGCAATTTCAAGTATTAGAGACCTTTAAAAATAGTTAACTGAAGTACAAAATAATAAAATAAATTTATTATCAGCCAAGGATGGACCAGGCTTATTTCAGGACCCCATCAGAGTGTTGTGAGGATGCCAAGCAGATTGGAGCTCTGGTAAAATGAGCAGGAGACAATTTGTAGTAAAGAAGGTTTACTCAAGAGCAGTACTGGTTTGCTGAGTGGGCACTTAGTATTATGGATTTATGGAAATAAATGCTGTTTCACTGTTGAATTATCTTTAAGGTCCTGATGTTGGTCTCTGTCTTTACATGACCTGGGTCCCTCTTATCTGAAAGAGTTAATGTTTCTATATTCATCAACTTAGGTGCTACTTTGGACCACTCAGAGTCTGCTGGTTCTACATATTAAAAACTTCAGCTTTGGCCAGCTAAGAACTTGGTTATATTCAACTGGACGTATAAGAGAATTTAAGTACTTTTATCTGCACTTTTTAAAAAAAAAATACAGTATTTAATTTGATTTAAACTGTGCTGAAGGAATATTTAACTCAAGTGGCAGTTATTCTGCTCTTTAGTAACTTGAACTGAAGCTAGTGTGTTATTTGCTAGTAATTACAGGTGTGGGGGTAGCCACATTTTTTGATTTCCTGTCCTTGCCTTTTTAAGTGGTGCATTGTGAAATTTTTATTGCTTAAAAACCTCAGCTTTGGCCAGCTAAGAACTTGGTTATATTCAACTGGAAGTATAAGAGAATTTAAGTACCTTTATCTGCACTTTTTTTTTAAAAAATACAGTATTTAATTTGATTTAAACTGTGTTGAAGGAATATTTAACTCAAGTGGCAGTTATTCTGCTCTTTAGTAACTTGAACTGAAGCTAGTGTGTTATTTGCTAGTAATTACAGGTGTGGGGTAGCCACATTCTTTGATTTCCTATCCTTGGCTTTTTAAGTGGTGCATTGTGAATTTTTTTTTGCTTAAAAACCTCAGCTTTGGCCAGCTAAGAACTTGGTTATATTCAACTGGACGTATAAGAGAATTTAAGTACCTTTATCTGCAGTTTTCTTTTTAAAAAAACAGTGTTTAATTTGATTTAAACTGTGTTGAAGGAATATTTAACTCAAATGGCAGTTATTCTGCTCTTTAGTAACTTGAACTGAAGCTAGTGTGTTATTTGCTAGTAATTACAGGTGTGGGGGTAGCCACATTCTTTTATTTCCTGTCCTTGCCTTTTTAAGTGGTGCATTGTGAAATTTTTTTTGCTTAAAAACCTCAGCTTTGGCCAGCTAAGAACTTGGTTATATTCAACTGGATGTATAAGAGAATATAAGTACCTTTATCTGCACTTTTTTTAAAAAATACAGTATTTAATTTGATTTAAACTGTGTTGAAGGAATATTTAACTCAAGTGGCAGTTATTCTGCTCTTTAGTAACTTGAACTGAAGCTAGTGTGTTATTTGCTAGTAATTACAGGTGTGGGGTAGCCACATTCTTTGATTTCCTGTCCTTGCCTTTTTAAGTGGTGCATTGTGAATTTTTTATTGCTTAAAAACCTCAGCTTTGGCCAGCTAAGAACTTGGTTATATTCAACTGGACGTATAAGAGAATTTAAGTACCTTTATCTGCACTTTTTTTTAAAAAAATACAGTATTTAATTTGATTTAAACTGTGTTGAAGGAATATTTAGCTCAAGTGGCAGTTATTCTGCTCTTCAGTTATGCCCACCCACCCTCCCTGTTTTTGTTTTGGTGTTAATCTTAGTGGCCTTGAAACTGTCCGCCCCTCAGCCTGCCTCTGGGCCCATCTCATTTGCTTACTCAACTGAGTGCAGTGAGATCATATTCTGATTTCAGGCACTCCTACTGTGTACAAAGAGAGCATCTGGGAAACAGACAAAAAAAAATTAAGCTTATTTCCTGCCTTTCCTGTTAATTGGTATAGACTATTTGTAGGCTTCTGAGCCCCCAAGCCCTTCTGTGTTTGAGGGAAGCCTTCTAGCTTGTTTTTTCCTTATAACTAGCCAGTTTTCTAGTTTCAGCACTCAAATCTGTTTCTTTGATCTCAGCACTTGTTCAGATAAAAAAAAAAAAAAAAAAAATGTATCTGCTTTTACTGTACTTGTGTTTCTACCTACTTCATTTTACTTTTGCATCATCTTAAAAATACTCAATTGTATTTATTACTGCTTGGTGTAACTCATTCTAAGCCTTTTGGTTTAAACACTTGGGCTTCGGACCAGTTGTTTTGCACTGAGAGGGTTTGTGGTCTGCACTGTTGTGGCAGAACAGGTAGCTTACATCCTTCTAGGTTGGGAACTGCTGATTGAGGGCTCAGTGTCTGTTATTCTAAAAGTGTATTAATTCTGGTTTAAGCACTTGGGCTTTTAGGCCAGTTATTTTACATTAAGAGGGTTCGTGGTCTGCACTCTTGTGGGAGGAGAGGCTGGACTCTGCCCTTCTGAGCTGGGAATTTCTGGTTAAAGGCTTATAGTGCATGCATATCTGAACTGCTTCTTACCGAGTTGGTGCGCCTTGTTTGCTGTGGCATAGACTGGATTCAGGCCTGCTGGATCTAGCTTTGTTTGTGTAACTTGAGCACTAATCCAGACATTCTCTAAAGTATTCAATTGTATTTATTACTGCTTGGTTGTAACTTGATTAAAGTGTAGCTATCATTCTAAGTCTTTTGGATTAAGCACTTGGGCTTCAGACCAGTTGTTTTACATTAGGAAGGTTTGTGGCAAGCACTGTGGTGGCAGGACAGGTAGCTTTCATCCTTCTAAGTTGGGAACTGCTGATTGAGAGCCCAGTGTCCAAGGGTATTAGTTCTGGTTTAGGCACTTGGGCTTCAGGCCAGTTATTTTACATTAAGAAGGTTCGTGGTCTGCACTCTTGTGGGAGAAGAGGCTGGACTCTGCCCTTCTGAGCTGGGAATTTCTGGTTAAAGGTTTATAGTGCCTGAATATTTGAACTGTATCTTACTGAAATTGGTACACCTTGTTTGCTCTAGCATAGACTAGATCCAGGCCTGCTGAATCTAGCTTTGTTTATATGCTTGTTGTTTGTTTGCTTGTTATTTCCCTGGAAGCTAATTCCACCTAATACGCGGCTTCTCAGCGCTTCTGTGGATCACTAGTGATATCTGCATTGCTTACTGTACTAGTTCCTTGTTTCACTTGAAAGAAAGTTACTATTTGTCGATTTGCATTTAGTTACTTGTAACACATTGCACTCAAGTTACCTGGCACTTGCTCACTAAAGCAATTATATAAGTCAGCACTAAAAATTAAAAGCACTACACCCTGACTCCCCACTGGCCCTTGTTTTCAATTATTAAGGAATTCCCAATATTATTCTAGCATGTCCAAAGGTCAGTTGTCAATCTCCTCTCCGGTCCAGCTGGTGAATCTGGGAATCTTGAGGCAATGTTATAACTGCCTCATGTACACAGACAACCCTCTCCTCCTCCCACATAACACAAATACTTGCGAGAGATGCAGCTATTTAGCCAAACTGGAGGCTGAGCTCTCTCAACTCAGGACTGGCAAGACCAGACAGGAGGAGAAGGCAACTACACACACCACAAAACCAGCCTCACATAATGCTACCACACCACTGAATCAAACACATAAACACACAAAGACATACTCAGAGGCTCTGAGTAAAAATTTACCTAAACAGCAGAGGCCTCCAAAGCAGACACCCAAACAACTGCTACCTCAAGACACCCCACAAGCAACACATAAACAACAAAAGCAGTGTGCAAAGCAGTCACAGCCCTTAAGGCCAAATACAACACCAAACATACTTGTCATAGGTGACTCCATAGTCAGATACACTGACGTCCCACTCACCAGGCTGAACAAGGAGAGGGTCACAGTAAGCTGCCTATCGGGCGCTAGAATCCGCCACATAACACAAGCACTCTGGTCACTCCACGGCAAGTACAAATATGACACAGTCATTGTCCATGCTGGTGTGAACGACCTGAGACGTACCTCCCTGGACTACATGAAAAGAGACATAGAGGAGCTCTCTGATTATGTAGCCCAGGCAGGTATGACCCTGACCTTGATCAGTATCCTTCCTTCACCAAGAATGATGCCACAATATAGAGACAAGATGATCAGCTTTAACAATTGGCTTAATGTCTGGTGTCATTCAAAGGGGATCCAGTGTCTGTCTGCCTGGGATGACATGCTTGACAAGCCACGCTGCTTCGCAAGGGACGGCTTGCACCTGTCACCCCTGGGATTCCGGATATTGGCTAAGGCTCTTGCCACCCCATAGTGCCTTTGTTAGGGAAGGCTCAAATTCTAAACCTACCACCCTAGAAAACCAGAATGGGAAGAAACTGAGGGTAATGCTGCTCAATGCCAGAAGTCTAAATCTCAAAATGCACGCACTCGAGGCCCTTCTCAGTATGGAGAACATCGATGTCTGTGCTGTAACTGAAATCTGGTTCAAGGCTCCTGAGAGCACCCCGGCACTATTAGGTTTTACCTCATATCATGCGTTCCGGCCCCAAAACCTGGACCACACCACAAAAGGAGGGGGTGTATCCATATTCATCAAGGATACCCACACCTCCAGGTTGGTGGCAACGCACGAAGCTTCAGAAACCATCCAGGTGCAACTAACCATAGGCAAAACTGCTCTACAAATTGTAGCATGCTACAGGCCACCCTCTCAAACTCAGGAACCCCACACAGCCTTCCTGAAGACACTGGCGGGTATAAATGTATCTCCAAACACCATCATATTGGGTGACTTCAACTACCCGAATATAGACTGGGAACATTACTCAAGCCCTAACTTTCTAGCCCAACGGTTCCTGGAGTTCATAAATTCAAATGCCATGGAACAGCTAGTCACTGTTCCCACGAGAGGAGAAAATATACTAGATCTCATTATCACAAACATGGGGACAAAATGCTCCACACCGGAAGTATATCCCTCATTAGTGAGATCTGATCATAAACTAATCTCACTGGAAATCCACATCCCGCCCCACCCCAAACAAAAAAGGCCACAGTGAAGAACTTCTCTAAAGCAAACTTCACACTACTCAAGACTGGTGTGGTATCCTTCAAGGCCCCTGAGCCAGTGGAAACCACAACCAAAGCTGTGGAAGCCCTTACAAATGCCTTCTATGAACACCTCCAGGACTGCATGGATCAGGCAATCCCAAATAAAACCAAGACTCTTTCCACAAAGGGCAAACGTCCAGTCTGGTGGACCCCAGCCATTAACAAACTTTACAATAAGAGGAGAAAGCTATTACATAATGGAACAAAATCCATAAAAGGGAAGTCACCCCTGATCATTATTAGTAAAATAATACGAGCACTCATAAAATCAACTAAGGTCAATTTTGAGAGAAAAATTGCCATGGATTCAAAGGACAATCATAAGGCCTTTTTCAGCTATGTTAGGAACCTGGGTGGAAACTCCCAGATATGCTCAGAATTAGTCCAAAATGATACAAAAATCACTGAACCCACAGACATTGCCAACATACTGGCAGACAGGTTCAGTTCAAACTTCACCCCCCTCTCCCCCCCTAAAGGTGAGATAACTATCCCAGCAGAGTGTAGCCTCCCAGACATCTCAAATGCGCAGGTGAAAGCTGCTCTCTCTAAAGCTAAAAACACAGCATCAATGGGACCGGATGGTGTCCCCGGCTGTGTGCTACACGAGCTAAATGAGGAATTAAACCCGCACATAAGGCAGCTGTTTAATCTCAGCCTTACCACAGGATACGTGCCCAAGGAGTGGCGTACGGCAACTGTGGTCCCACTCCACAAAGGCGGTGCCTCTACGGACCCTGGTAATTACCGCCCCATAAGCTTAACAAGTCTAGTCTGCAAAGCTATGGAGAGGATCATAATGGAGCTCATAAACAAAGATATAGGGGACTTGCAGACATTGTACCCGACCCAGTTTGGCTTCATCAAGGGCAGATCATGCCTTTTGAACTTGGTCGACTTCTTGAAACAGTCACCAAGGCCATTGATGAGGAAAGGCAGTCCATACAGCCTACCTTGACCTTGCAAAGGCCTTCGACACAATACCCCACTCGGGTATTGTAGAAAAACTTACCAGCTTAAATGTAAACCCATATGTCACAAGATGGGTTGCAAACTGGCTTAAGGACAGAACCCACAGGGTTAGAGTTGCTGGCGCTATGTCAGACTCCAAGCCGGTCACAAGTGGTGTCCCACAGGGCTCGGTCCTTGGCCCCTATTGTTCGGCATCTACTTCTCAGAAGTACAGGCCAACATGGGAGGACTTTGGCTGACAAAGTTTGCAGACGACTGCAAACTGGGCGCCACAGTGGAAAGTGCATCGGACACGGATATCCTTCAGAAGGGACTCACGGAAACAGATAGCTGGTGCCAGAGCCATGGCCTGAAGTTAAACGCCAAAAAATGTATAGTCATACCCTTCGGGAAAAACACGGTAACCCCAAGCTACCATATAGGTGGCAATCCACTAAGCACAGAAGAGGTTATCAGGGACCTGGGGACCCAGGTTGACAGTGGCCTTTCTTTTGACACTCACGTTGCTAAAGTGGTTAGAAAGACCTTCTACATTGCCCACCTGATCATGAAGGGATTCACATCCAGATCTAGTGATGTCATTGTTCCCCTGTACTCTTCACTTATCAGACCAATGATCGAGTACAATGCCCCATTCGGGATGTATCTCACCCGACATCTGCAGCAATTGGAGAGACCCCAAAAGTTCCTCACTAAAAGGATAAAGGGACTCCAAAATCTGTCATATGCTGCCAGATTGAAGAAACTCCAGCTCTATTCAGTTGCATACCGTCTGCTCAGAGGTGACATGTGCCTGACATACAAGGCCATGTCCAACCCGGAATTAATGGACATGCTCCATCTCAAAAAATCCAAATCCACCAAAACCACTCGAGCAAGTGACTTAAACCTTAGCACGGATATAAATAGGACGTGCTTGAGGGATAGATTTATCACTCAGAGACTCCCTATGCTGTGGAATAAAATCCCGATACATGTGAGGCAGAGCACCTCGCTGGCTCTGTTCAAGAGAAATCTTGACCTGTGGATGGGAGATCGTAGGTTTATCCCGGGAATCATCTCTGTGTCACTGCTGGACAGAGGCACAACAAACTAATGGGCACAGTATTTTTTCATATAAGGGGTGGCGTAAGCCACAAAAATTTGGGCTAGGCTTATAAATGCCTTAGGGCAGATAGCCTAGTATAAACCTATGAACCTATGAACCTATATGTATATGGAAAACCATGGAGTTCATTCATTTGCTGATTAAGCCTCATACTAATGGAATCGACTAATTTCTCGGCTGAAGTGCAGGGAGTGCCTTCTGTGTGGAGTCTGCATGTCCTCCCTGCGGTTGGATGGGAATTCGAAAGACATGTGCAAATGGGCGTGCCTTCATTGAAGGTTAGACGTCGAGCTGGCACCTCGGCGTTCGTGAAAATCTACTGCCAATCATTAGCGGACCCGAGTTCCACTGTGGCGACCCCTGACCAGGAAAAGCTGAAAGACAAACAACAACAACTAATGGAATCTACTATCTCTGTGGTTCCTGGAGTGTCCAATACTGGCCAGCTTCTGCGTTCACTTAAGACCTACCTTTTTGATATTGTATATGATAGGGTTATATAGAAACATATGCTAATATTATTTTGTTTTACCTCATGCTCTTCCACATGTTATATTCCATTTAATCCTATTATTATATTTTATCTGTTTAATATTTATTCCTATCTGTACTTGGTGTTTTGTGAAAAACATCTAAATTAAGTAGAAGATTAAAAAAATGAAGTAGAAACTGAAGATGAAGTTAAGGTAAACTTACCAAATAAATTTGATGAATCTCAAAATACACTGTAGTACCATTAAGGCATTTTTAATTATTGTTCATTAAGGTTCATCTCCACCCTTGCTATGTGGATTGTGTCCCCCATAGGATCAGTACACCTCAGAGTAAGGTGAATAATGTGAGCTAACACAACTACATATCGAGTATATATAGACCGTATTCACGCTTACTGTACCTCTGGTCTGAGGATTTCAATTGTAGTCCTGGCACTTTTACTAGGAACCCATATATGTGTTATTTGGAGAAGATAACTAATGCAGAATACAGATGAGTATTTATGGAAAATAACCCTTCCAAAGTGAAGAAGGACTAGTTACTATAAAAGGAAACAGACTGCAGCATAGAATGGCATATCACTCAGTCTAGAAGATATAGAGTGAGAATAATATAGCATGATGGAAGAAACAAAGTACATAAAACTATAATAATACTAATGTTAGTATTAGTACTACTACTACTACTACTATTAATGCTTCTGGAAACACAGGAACAGTGGTCTTAATTCAGAAAGGTTACCACAAGAGGTAAACCCATTTTACTTCCTGCTGTGACCATTTCCAATTTGGAGAAAGCCCTACTGCAGTACTCCACCATGATGAAGTACACCACTGTAGCAAGCTGTCTCTGAGACTCATCACAAATGCTAGTGAGGAATTCTGGCAGAGTAACCTTTGCTATGTGCTACCCTACCAGAATTGCTGGTGGTGGGGCATTAGTTGCTTGAATAATAAGTTACGTCAGCTAGGAGTGTTAATGAACATAGTCAAAAGTGTGGGATTACTCATTACTTCCAGTTAGTAGAATTCTGCTAGAGGTAAGTGCCAATGAGTTTAGCAACAAGGTAGTGGGGCTGGTGCATTGTGCATTTGTGTATATATGTGTACGCGCGCACACGTACTTGTGTGCGTGTGTGTGTGTGTGACTGTATTTGTGAGTGTCTGCAGAGGGATGTGTTTACTCCTCAGGTATATGCATGCATGTGTGGATGGGTGAGTGAGAATGTGTGTCTGCCTGGGTGATTGCAGTAGAGGGGTTAGTTAGTGGATAGGTAGGGTAAATGTGTATTTATGTGTGTGTGTGTACATGTGTGTGTGTATGAGTGAATGGAGGACTGTGTCTGTGAGTGTGATAGGGTGGGGGGGCGGCTGTGTGTGAGTTAATGTGTATTGCTGTCATACTTTCATATTCCCCTAGACTAATCCACAAATCCTGCAGCACGGGGGGATACTAGACATCAAGGATACTCTTTACATCACGTTGTAAAGGCACTTAAAAAGTACTCTATAGTCTCAGCAGCTGCAAACATCTGATTAGCAGAGCATTAGTCCTTGGCATTTCCACTAGACACCAGGGAAACTCTTAACATAGTACCTTAAGTTAAGGAAAAAGGAAGAAAAGTTTTGAATGCTGAACCGTTGCCACAAAATGCAGCTTATCATAACAAAGCCTTAATCCTCTACCCTAACTGAGGGGTCTTTATGTTATAGTGTATTTTTTACACTATAAGAGGTATGAAACTTTAATGACTGATTATTCACTGCCTGCAATAGGCCATAAATCACAAGGGATAGGGCACAGATAAGGAGGAACTTCAGGAATGCTCTGTAATATCAGGACCAGCTGAGTGGACTGGTGATGTGTCTGTGTGGGCATTTCCATATCCGTACACAGTCATGCTAAGGTTTCAGGAAAAGCTGTGAAGAATTCTAGATGATGTCTGGGGGGATCATTTTTAAATATTACTCCAAGTCACTTAAAATGTTAATAATGCAATAGGTCTGCCAACAGGATGTAGTTTGTTAACCATAAAAAGAAAGAAACTCTAATGTCTGACATTATTAACTGAGTGTCATCAACCATAATTTATGAGGGTTAAAGCAGGGACATTCTGTCAACTCAAAGAGAGGTAAGAGGTACAACAGTGTGTGTGTGTGTGTGTGTGTGTGTGTGTGTTTATGCGTGTGTGAATGTGTTTGTGTGTGTGTCTTTGAATGTATGTGTGTGTGTTTGAATGTGTGTGCGTGCGTGTGTGTGTGTGTGTGTGTGTGTGTGTGTGTGTGTGTGTGCATTTGAATGTGCTCCTGTGTGTGTGTGTGTGTGTGTGTGTGTGTGTGTGTGTGTGTGTGTGTGTGTGTGTGTGTGTGTGTGTGCGTGTGTGCGTGTGTGCGTGTGTGTGTATGTCTGAGAGACTGAATGGGGAGGTGCCTGTGTCAACATGATGCACAGCTACCAGTAGTGCATACAATATGAAAGTGGTGATTAGCATCATTATCAATACCACAATGTTCAAAGACATGTAAATTAGCCTGTAATGAGGCTAATAATGTCTCAGAACCACATTTTCTGTGATTGTAGAAACATAACCATAAAAGTTGTTCAAATGTCAAATACTGCCAGATAAGCTGGTACTAAGATTAAAGATACAAGAAAAAAAAACTTTTGTCAGTGCTGACAGCTGGCTTGTATTACAGCTGAACTGCAGTGATAGTTATTAAAGATAAGTTGTCAATAAAATGAGAAAGCATGAGTGAGAATGTAAGTAAAAATTAAGACAGCAGTACTTCTCAGCATTTTCTTGCAGTGGTCAAAATCCTTGCAAAGAGTTAATTGCTCCTCAGTATCTGGGATTATGTCTGGTCTATTAATTTCCACTCAGAGTGTGAATTCCTTGTTTAGGTTCATAGGTTCATAGGTTCATACTAGGCTATCTGCCCTAGGGCATTTATAAGCCTAGCCAGAGTGTGTTTGGCTTTAGCCACCCATTTTAAATTAATTTTGCTATGCCTTTTTTTGAGGTTAGTATACTGTGCCTCTGTCTAACGGTGACACAGAAGTGATAGCCGGGGTAAACCTACGATCTCCCATCCACTCATCAAGATTCCTCTTGAAGAGAGTCATTGTGGGACTCTGCCTAACCTGGACTGGAATTTTATTCTAGAGTGAAGGGAGCCTCTGGGTTATGAATCTGTCCCTCCAGCATGTCCTATTTATTTTAGTGCTGAGGTTCAAGTCTCTCGAGCGCGTAGCTCGATGGGATTTGGATTTTCTGAGGTGCAGCATGTCCATTAATTCCGGGTTGGACATGGCTTTATACGTCAGGCACAGAACGCCTCTGAGCAGGCGGTATGCCACTGAGTAGAGCTGGAGTTTCTTTAACCGGGCAGCATATGGCATCTGTTTGAGCCCTTTGATCCTCTTGGTGAGGTACTTTTGGGGTCTTTCCAGTTGCTGCAGGTGTCTGGTAAGGTACATCCCAAAAGGGGCATTGTACTCAATTATGGGCCTGATGAGGGATGAGTAAAGAGGTACGATGACCTCCTCTGATCTAGATGTGAATTCCTTCATGATTAGGTGGGCTATATAAAATGTTTTTCTAACCACTTTGGCCACGTGGTTGTCAAATGAGAGATTGCTATCAACTTGGGTCCCCCGGTCCCTAATGACTTCTTCTGTACTTAATGGATTACCACCTACGTGGTAATTTGTGGGCACTTTGTTTTTGCCAAAGGGGATGACTATACACTTTTTGGCGTTTAGCTTGAGGCCATGGCTCTGGCACCAGTTGTCTGTTTCTATGAGGCCCTTTTGGAGGATGCTTGTGTCGGCTGGAGAGTCGATTATGGCACCCAGTTTGCAGTCATCTGCGAACTTGGTCAGCCACAGTCCTTCCGTGTTGGCCTGTACCGCCAAGAAATATATACCGAACAAGAGAGGTCCCAGGACTGAGCCTTGTGGGATGCCACTTGTAACTGGTTTGGAGTCTGACATGGCTCCAGCAATTCTAACCATGTGGGTTCTGTCCTTGAGCCAGTTTGCAACCCATCTAGTGACATAGGGGTTTATATTTAAGCTGGTGAGCTTATCTATAATGCCCGAGTGGGGTATTGTATCGAAGGCTTTTGCGAGGTCCAGGTAGGCTGTGTGGACCACCTTCCCCTCGTCAATGGCCTTGGTGACTGTTTCAAAGAAATCTACCAGGTTTAAGAGGCTGGATCTACCCTTAACAAAGCCAAACTGGGTAGGATCCAGTGTCTGTAGGTCCCCAATATCTTTATTTATGAGGTCCATGATGATCCTTTCCATAGCTTTGCAGACCAAGCTAGTCAGGCTTATGGGGCGATAGTTTCCAGGATCCGTTGAGGCACCACCTTTGTGGAGAGGGACCACTGTTGCTGTACGCCACTCTTTGTGTACATATCCTGTAGTAAGGCTAAGACTGAACAGTAGTTTTATGTTTGGGTTTAGCTCTTCTTGGTGTTCATGTAGGACGCAGCCCGGGACACCATCTGGTCCCATTGATGCTGTGTTTTTTGCTTTGGAGAGGGCGGCTTTTACCTGAGCATCTGAGATGTCAGGGGGGCAGCACTCTGTTGGGATAGATATTTGCCCTTTTGGTGGGGAGAGGGGGGAGAAGTTTGCACTGAACCTGTCAGCTAGGATGTTGGCAATGTCTGTGGGCTCGGTGTATTTTTTGTCATTTTGGACTAATTCTGAGCATATCTGGGAATTCCCACCCAGGTTCCTAACATAACTAAAGAAAGCCTTGTGATTATCCTTAGTGTCCTGTGCAATATTTCTCTCGAAGCTGGCCTTAGACGATTTTATGATCGCCCGTAGTTTTTTGCTAATACTGATCAGAGATGCCTTCCCTTTTTGGGATTTTGCTCTATCATGTAGTAGCTTCCTCCTTCTATTGTATAGTTTGTTTATGGCTGGGGTCCACCAGACAAGATGTCTGCCTTTGGAGGATTGGGTCTTGGTTTTATTTGGGATTGCATGATCCATGCATTCCTGAAGGTGTTCATAGAATGCGTTTATAAAGGATTCTGTGGTCTGGGCCATATTTTCCACAGGCCCGGGGCTTTGAAGGATTTCGCCTCAGTTTTGAGGTGTGTGAAATTTGCTTTAGAGAAGTTTTTCACTGTGGTTTTCTGGGCAGGGGGTGGGGTCGGGATGTGAATATCCAGTGAGATTAGTTTATGGTCTGATCTTACCAGTAAGGGATACACTTCTGGTCTGGAGCATAGTGTCCCCATGTTGGTGATGATCAGGTCCAGTATGTTTTCCCTCTTGTGGGAGTGGTAACAAGTTGTTCCATAGCATTTGAGTTTATAAATTCTAGGAACCTTTGGGCTAGGGTGTTGGAGCTAGAGTAATGCTCCCACTCTATGTTTGGGTAGTTGAAGTCGCCCAATATAATGGTGTTTGGAGAGACCTTCATATTTTCCAGTATTCTCAGGAAGGCCAAGTAGGGTTCCTGTGTTTGGGAGGGTGGTCTGTAGCAGGCTATAAATTGGAAGGCAGTTTTACCCACAGTTAGTTGCACATGGATAGTCTCTGATGCTTCGTGCTGTGCCACCAACCTGGAGGTGTGGGTATCTTTGAGGAATATTGATACTCCCCCTCCTTTTGTGGTTCGGTCCAAGTTTTGGGGCCGAAAAGCATGGTATGAGGTATAACCTGGTAGTGCTGGGGTGCTCTCAGAAGCCTTGAACCAGGTTTTTGTTACTGCACAGATATCGATGTTCTCCATGCTAAGGAGAGTTTCGAAAAGTGCATCTTGAGGTTTAGACTTCTGGCGTTGAGTAGCATTACTCTTAGTTTTTATCCCTTGTGATACCTATGGAGGTGGGTTTGTCTTTGAGCCTTGCCTAAAAAGGCACTATGGGGTAGCAAGAGCCTTTGCCAATATCCGAAAGCCCAGGGGTGACAGGTGCAAGCCGTCCCTAGCGAAGCATCGTGGCTTGTCGAGCATGTCATCCCAGGCTGACAGGCATTGGATCCCCTTTGAATGACACCAACACTTAAGCCAGTTGTTGAAATTGATCATCTTGTCTTCATATTGTGGCATCATTCTTGGTGAGGGTAAGATGCTACTCAAGGTCAGGTTCATACCGGCCTGGGCTACATGCTCAGAGAGCTCCTCTATGTCTCTTTTCATGTAGTCCAGGGAGGTACGTCTCAGGTCATTCACACCAGCATGGACAATGACTGAGTCATATTTGTACTTGCCTTGGAGTGACCTGAGTGCTTGTGTTATATGGCGGATCCTAGCGCCCGACAGGCAGCTCACTGGGACCTTCTCCTTGTTCAGCCTGGTGAGCGGGACGTCAGTGTGCCTGACGATAGAGTCACCTATTACAAGTGTATCAGGTGTGTTGTTTAACCTTAAGGGCTGTGACTGTTCGGCACACTGGCTACGTGAGCTATGTGTTGCACGTGTTTTGTTTTGGGGTAGTGGTTGCTTGGGTGTCTGCTTTGGAGGTCTCTGCTGCTTAGGCAGATTTTTATTTAGAGCCTCCGAGTATGTTTTTGTGTGTTTATGTGTTTGGTTTGTTGTCGTGGTAGGTCTATGTGAGACTGGAATTGTAGTGAGTGTGGTTTCCTTCTCCTCCTGACTGGTTACGCCAGTACTGAGTTGAGAGAGCTTAGCCTCCAGTTTGGCTATATGGTTGCATCTCTCACATGTGTTGGAATTTGTTGGGAGGAGGAGAGGGTTGTCTGTGTACATGAGGCAGTTGTAACATTGCCTCAAGATTCCCAGATTCACCAGCTGGACCGGAGAGGAGATTGAAAACTGACCTTTGGACATGCTAGAATAGTATTGGGAATTCCTTTATAATTGAAAAAAAAGGGCCAGTGGGGAACAAGGTACTCAAGGGGAGTTTGTGAGGGTGTAGTGCTTTTAATTTTTTTAGAGCGGGTGTGTGTGCATTTCTGATGGGCGTCCTCAGCCACGCTTCCAGTGCATAACCTGCATCCTCCAGTAAATGATCCTGTGTGATATCACCCCCAGTGAACATCTGATACAGTTGGGAGGTGTGCCAGATATGTGAGTAGTGGTAACTGCCTGGGTTGTCAGCACACATATTCAAGATGATTTTCTTAGCATTACACACAACTTGGCAGTTAATAGTGAGTGGAAGCTCTTTCTATTTATGTAGACCCTTTCCTGTTTCCCAAGTGGTGTTAACACAGAATTGTGTAGGGCCTTGCAACCATGGTAAACACTGTGACATGCTAATTACAGCATAAGTTTGCTGTGTAAAGAACTGGCAATGCCTTATCTTCATGTTAGTCTTATTAGCCTCTTGAGTATTCTTCCCCGAAAATTTGGTTGCCCTTTTATTTACTGACCAGGGAGCTAGATCATGGTTATGGAAGTTGTTATTTAGAAAGCCAAAGTGTAGCAGCAAGCATTGTTTCTGCAGTAAAACAAACTGAAGGACAACAAAGATTCAGCCATTCCGTGTTTAGAAACAGACAAAATACCTTTTAAATTCAACATGAAAACTGCCTTGCAATTTAGGTCAGATTCAATAAATCCCACATGGTCTGCAAACACCATGTGCCCATCATGCCATGACATGCACATGGTAATGCACTGTTTTGTATTCAGCTCTACATGGTGTGTAGGGCCTTGCAACCATGGTAAACACTGTGACATGCTAATTACAGCATAAGCAGCTGAATTGCATGCTAATCAACTTATCCAAGATGGACAGGCTATTCAACTAGCTATAAAGCAAGTGTAGACTCAGTGCTGGTTTTCCTTGAGAATTCCAAAACCTATTGGAATACAGCCATAGAAAGGAGGCTGCTGTTGCTTTAATTCATGTTTGTATGCAACAGGTCGAAGTCTATGCTGCTGCTGCTGCTAATAGACAATGGCCATGAAGGAGAAGAGTTTTCAGACCCTGTTTAACTTACCACAATCTGCATGAGATGGAAAGTGTACAGCACTACAGGGTAGATAGAGAGACACTACAAGAACTCTGTAACCTCTGTCATCCTTAACTCAGATACAGGGCAAACAAAAGGGAACCAATGCTAGTGGAGACAAAGGTATGTGTAGCATGTAGAATTTTAGCTATAGGAACCTTTCAGAGAACAACAGATGATATGCTGGTGGTGTCACAGGCATCAGTATCCTCCTTCAATTCCTGAATACTATGCTCCAACATCCCAGTGACCAGATATAGTTTCCCTGTACTTCTAAGGACAGGGCCACAAATATGTAAGATTTCTACCTTGTAGCACACTATCCTGAAGTACTGGGTGCCATAGATTGTACACATAAAGAAATCACGACACCACTTGGGAAACAAGAAAGGGTCTACATAAATAGAAAGAGCTTCCACTCTATTAACTGCCAAGTTGTGTGTAATGCTAAGAAAATCATCTTGAATATGTGTGCTGACAACCCAGGCAGTTACCACTACTCACATATCTGGCACACCTCCCAACTGTATCAGATGTTCACTGGGGGTGATATCCCACAGGATCATTTACTGGAGGATGCAGGTTATGCACTGGAAGCGTGGCTGAGGACGCCCATCAGAAATGCACACACACCCACTGAAGAACACCATAATGAGGCACAAACTCAAACCAGAAATATCATAGAGCATAGAAAGCAGCTTCAACAGGAACAACAAGAGGAAAGGGCACACATCCCACCACCACTGGCAAGGTCACCACAGCCACATGCAGGTGAGAAGTCACAGGAAGAACCAGCAGCTGCTGTGGGTATAGGCAGACATAGGCATGCTCAATATGTCCTTGCATTGGGTAAGAGGCAATGCATCGCAAACTCACTTACCACCTAAGGGGCTAGAACCTTCATCTTATGCACATATAGTAACATTGATGCCAGGCAACATTCACAACCTTTACCTACTCGTGTAATGGCTGTGTACTCTCAGCATCAGACAGACTCAGCCCTGAACTAAAACTGTAACAACTGCCGGATTTCAAGGTAAGTTTTGAACCTTGAGTGTTAACACAGAATTGTGTAATAATACGAACGAATGGCATATCCTTGCATGTTGTTACTTGGTAATGTAAGTAAGTAGGTAAAAGGTGGGTGATTTGTACAGCAATGACTTTAACATGTGACAGCAGAGACTTAGATGAATACATGTGTCCTCTATAAAGTAATAGGCCTCAGGATTCAAAGATTGACACACTGATACCTCTCAAACGTATTGATGGTGACTGAATGTCCTCAGTTTGGGTTCATAATTTTGTACTAAAAAAATTAATGAGAGAAGTTAGAAAGCAATGAAACACATTTCAGTTTCAGACTTTACAACCCTCAGAAGATTCTTAAAAATACTGATGCAAAAAAACTGCTTAGATTCTAACAACTGTCTAACTTTCTACACCAAAATATGTCAAACGTACAATTAGCAAAACATCACAAACACAGATATACTGAGCACTAAGTCAGCTATGCACCCTGAGCATCAGACACAAAGCTTATGTATCTTTGAATCCAAAAGATAGAAAACAAGGATATGGAACAGTTATCATCACTTGCACAGGGTGTTGTATGTGTGTGTGTTGGGGGGGGGGAGCAGGAAGCCTAGGCTAACACAAAATATAAGTGAGTATGTTTAAGAAAGAGAAGTAGGCAGATATTTGGATAAAATAACAAATGGCCAATGGCACAAAATGAGCTTTAAGCTTCATGGCTGATCCATGTAACTGTTGTATGTATGTGTGTATGGGCCCTCCAGGTAAAACTGGTGTGTGAGTGTCTGCAAGAACACAGCCAAGCTCTGTGCTATAGCTACATCTTGGTATGTTGGACAAGTGTGAGCCATGCATGGTAGAGGTGACAGGTCACAGTTCTTGTACCCAACCACAAGAACTAGCTGTGCCAGGAGTTGCAGTGTCACATCCACACCCATGGTCAGTTGCACTGCTGCTACATGAATGTGACTGATGACTGCTGGATGGGCTCCCCTCATGGGGATGCCCAGGACCACAACCACATGGCCTGCTGCATCTGGGTGTGGACACCTCAACCACTGATGGAGCAGTGGAAGTAATGCCACTATGGGAACATGATTGTTCATGGCCACATTGGCTAATATCAGATAATGTGGCTGACCTACTCCCATGTGGATGCTGTCCCCTCCCACCAGCTGTTCCATCACAGACACTGCCCATTCCAATGTGTCATTAATCCAATCCATTGAATCAGCAAAAAATGCTGGTATCAGTCATGCATGTCAGCCTGTGCCACATCTACAACCCTAGGCATTTCTCTGCATGACCTATTTGAATGTGCCTGAACCTCCATGACTGCCCTAAACATACATTGAGTGGCATGGGAAGACACACCTGGATCAGGTAGAGGATGGAAAACAGGCCTCCTCAGAGCATCCCTAACAACCCTCCTGTGTGGCACCTTTCCTACACTTCAGCTATGACCAGAGTCAACAAACACTGAAGCCATCAAACAAAGTTCTACTGTTGTGGCTGAACAATGACACAATTGTAGAATGACTTCTTTATTGAACAAGAGATGTAAGTGCTTTCACAGTGTATCCCACTGCTTCTTCAGACATAACTGAAGCCATTGTAACCACACTGCCCTGATCGAGTGTTCAACCTCCACCTGTCCAATATCTGAGGGCTCACTGGAATGGGTTGGCATAGGCCTATTGGCTGTGTCTGAAGGAATTACAGGGGATGGCTGAATGTCAACCTCAATGTCAAATTCAACCTCTGCACCTCCTGATTGTGCCTTTGTTTGGCCACCGTCATCATCAGGGTCTGCTGATACTCTGACATCAGGAGGTAGGAGTCCCACACTTCCACTTGTCATGATCATCTGTGATAATATGCAACAAACACCACAGGAAAAAAATAAAATGAATACCTATACTACTATAGTCCAATATATGCTAACAAACTAACAGTGGTGCCACTATTACAGACAGTATACCAAAACACACAACAGTCCACACCCACATCACAAACTAAATATTTCTTTGAACTGAAGTAAAAATGTTTGACTTACCATGTGCAGATGATTGTAGGCTCCCTCTGCTGAATGGTCCTGGAAGAAGTTAAGTAAAAGGTAAGGACACCATTGTCAGAATGAACAGTAACACAGGGGATTAAAACTTTTTGCCCATGTGTCATCAAACAGAATGTGTTCTTAAGTGTATCAGTGTATAACTATCCCCCTGAAAAACAAATTTAATGTTAAACAGAGCTTAAAGTATTGCTGTCAGTATTTTACTATGCATGAAGTATTTAACAACTGAGATAGGTAAGCCCACCTTGAAGCTGCTCCTGGAACATACCTGTCCTCCCTGAAACAGCAGCACCAACATCAATGACATGTTGTTATGCACTTTTTAGTGAGCTGTCTGGATCCCCTGCTCTGGCCACCTACTGCGTTCACATCAACAACTATCTGATGCCAAATTTGCATTCTGCCAAACATATCACCACTTTCCCTGTCAAGCAGAAAAGCACTACAATGCCTAAATACTTCCACAATTAATTCATTTTCAGGGTCACAGAAGGGGGATTTGTGAGGATTGGGATGCCTGGGTGCCATAGTCCTAGGTGTCATAAAACACAAAAGAATGATAATACACATACATATCATATAAATAAAAGTCTTGCTTCAATATAACATATAAAAGGTAGTATTTCACTATTATCCACTGTATACATATAAAACAGTCTATATATTCAAATATAAAAAGAAAGGAATTGTGTGGTTGTAACATATTGCAATCACACACATAGCAAGGTTGGATCCAAAACAAGGAGAGCAACAACAGCAACTCTTGTTTGTGCCAAAGCAGAAATGCAATTTGGCACCCCCACCCCCCAAAAAAAACAGGCAAATGATACATTTTTCTAAAAAAAAAATAATCAGTGAAATACAGATAAAAGTAGCATTTGCTAATGCTTATATATATATATATATATATATATATATATATATATATATATATATATATATATATATATGTATACGCACACACATCTATCTATCTATCTATCTATCTATCTAGCTATCTATCTATACCACCATAACAGTTACAAACAAATGCAATCTGAGAGTCATGCTGCTCAATGCTAGAAGTCTAAATCTCAAAATGCACTGGCTTGAAGCACTCCTTAAAATGGAGAACATCAGCATTTGTGCTGTAACAGAGACCTGGTTCAAGGCAGCAGAAAGCACCTCTGCACTACCAGGCTATAACTCATTCCACACCTTTCGGCACCAGAACTTGGACCAAAGCTCCAAAGGCAGTGCCGTTTCCATATTCATAAAGGATGAGCACACCTCCAGACTGGCAGCCCAGCATAACACCTCTGAGATACTTCAGGTGCAGCTAACATTGGGTAAGACAGCGATTCAGGTCGTAGCCTGCTATAGGTCCCCAACCATGTCCCAAGACTCACACTTTATGTTCCTAAGAACCCTGGAGAATATTAGGGTCCAACCTAACACTCTCATACTGGGCGACTTCAACTACCCCTCCATTAACTGGGGAAATTACTCGTACCAATACACTTGCCCAATGTTTTCTGGAATTCATTAATTCCAATGCCCTGGACCAGCTCATTCTTACCCTTACTAGAGGTAGCAACATCCTTGACCTAGTCATTACTAACATGGGCAACTGTTGCTCTACACCAGTAGTCAACTCCTCCCTGGTTAGATCTGACCACAAACTAATCTTCTTGGAAATCCACATCCCTCCCACCCCCCCACAAAGATAACCACCATGAAAAACTTCTCCAAAGCTAACTTTGGGCTCCTAAAAACAGAGGTGGCTAACTTCACAGCACCCATGCAAATGGAGAATAGTTGCATGACTGCCGAATCATACACCAATGCACTGTACAAACACATACACAAATGCATGGATCTTGCCATACACAACAGAACCAAGATGCTCACATCAAAAAAAAGGAAGCCAATCTTGTGATTCCCTGCCATAAACAAACTCTAAAACAGAAGGAGGAAACTGATGCGGAATAAGGTGAAGTCCCAAAACTGGAAAAACTCCCTTATCAGCATCAACAAATGGTTGAGATCCCTAATCAAATCCTGTAAAGCTAGCTATGAAAACAGAATTGCAGCAGATAATAAAGACAACCACAAGGCTTTCTATAGTTATGTGAAGAATCTCCACGGCAATACCTGTTAAAGTTATACTACACTATTTAGGTAGTCTGTACCTTTACTCAATGAAGGCACTGAGACAGTTCTGCTGTTACAACATTCATTTACTGCACATGAGGTTTACATCTAGCTTAACAATGAAAGGTATATACATCAAAAACGTACTTCAACTTAGAGCATTCAGGTCTGCAAGAATAGAATAATCAAAGTCTCCCATACAAAAAAGAATTCCCAATCTTTATAGTGTCTTTTCTGCCTGCATCAGGAGTTTTGAGAATTTGCCAGAATAATAAGTCTTTCCTTTCAAACTGGTCTGCTGACAGTTTGTTTTCCATATTTTAAGCATTCTGTTCCTGAAGAATAACTCCTTTTGTCCTTGGTCTATCTTGCATATCATATTGACGAGACACAGCTACATATAAGAGTTCGTCTTGACCTGCTTGTAGATAATAAATTTCACAAGCTGCATAGCTTATAATAGATAAAATACTTTACTTCTGATTCTTATTAACAATGAATGCCAAACTATATGTTTTTGCCAAGTTAGTTAGCTGAGTTCAAGCTGAGTGCACTCTACACACTGAAATGCAGAACATTTATTTTACATTTTCAGAAAAAAATCCACTGAAATCCATTTTAACCTGTTCTTTACTCTCACAATTCCATCTTTTTATTTAAAAAGTGGAAAATGACTGTTCATTTTCAAGTTCAGCTGTACACATTGAAACCTTTTCCAGTTTATCTAGGTTAACCATCATGATCTGTTGAATTCTATAAGTTTTTTTTGCAAATGGCAACTTAGGTAGCAATTCCAGTTAGTTAGTATGACTATAATGCCTAACACTACTAATACGGGATGTATCAACCAATTTAACAGGTTTTTCCCTGATTTTGACCAACCAGTAAAGATATCCCACCAATTGTGAGCAGTGTCTTTTTTGGTCTTTTCAGCCAAAGTAAGTAGTTTATCTTTTGCAATGATGTTTAATGCTTCATAATACAGAATGCTTTTATTTCTTTTTTCTAAATACTCAATGAGAATTTTAGTATTGTTCATTATGTTTTTTAAATTATCCAGAGATACAGATATATTGGGAAGCTGTATTAAGTCATCACTCCAGTTCTTGGAAACTTTTACCTCTATGGGTTCAATAAACACATAGCTGTTATTATTCCATGTAAGGAAATCAACATGTGATAAACATCCTACAAAAGTAATTTTGAATTATGACCTACATCTTGATCTGTAACCAGACAAATATATAATTATATATAATAGTCCATTTACACAAATTAACAGAATGCTGCAATATGCATGCTGTCCACAAATTAGTGCATTTTGAGTCTGTGTACAATACTCAGTTTTATGTATTTTTCCTCTCATATCTATATAATTACCTTCAAATTGTGGCAACCAATACTCATACCCTTCTGGTATGAGAAATATCATAAGTAACACCGTAAATTGACACACAATAGTGGTATTAGTAACATTATAATGCATAAACTTTCCTGTACAATATTGTGGAGTACAGTATGTTACTTCAGTGAATAACCTAATCCAATCGGTATTTGTTAAACAATTGTCGCCAAACATTTCCATTTTGTAACATAAGTTCAGTTTGTACTCTATTTTTCTGAATTTCCACATACAAAGATTGAATGGTACATTTTGTCAAGTTTACATAAATTGTCATGTTACCATCAAATTTCAACTGATGTAGCTGCATAGCATCATAACTGTCTAAAAATTGCTGCTGATAATTTATATTGTGCAGGTGTGTCGTCCATATTTCTGGATTCCAAGATGCTTGTAAATACACAATCTGAGAGATACCTCCCCCCACTACTTTTAAATGATTAGTTAGAATTTCAATGTCAGCTGCATTAAGAGCCCCTATTCTGGTGCCTAGGCCTCCTAGCAGAGTATCATACTTTTATATTGTCACCTGCCTGTATCTGGGAATGTGATGTTAAAATGTACCACAACCTTGTGATACTGTCTACCTACCATTGTACAAGTAGAAGGGATTTTAACTAAATGGGCTGTATGAACAGAGGTAGGTTTACCTGCTAATATTGATAGAAAATATGACCAATGTATGCAGCCTGTAATGACTGTGACATTAGTACATATTACAGAAACTACAGTAGTAAAATTTAGTTGTATTTTCATATTATTGGGAGGAACACTAATTGCCTGTATACTATGATTACCACACTTCTTCACATAGGTGAAGATTAGCCATTGTACTGATGGTGGATATTTCTTTGAATTTTCTCCTTTTACCAAATAAAGTATAGGAAATTGACAACATTTAATAGAAGCTTTGGAATTAAATTCAAGGGTTACTTTAGGACTATTTGGTCGAATATAAGGATGACCCTCAACCGTGGACCAAAACATAACATTGCTGGAAATCCTTTTGTACCTGAAGATACAAGTAGCATTATATGGACAAATAAAATTGTCCTGCTGTCTTTGTTCACAAAAATGATTTACATTCCAACCTAGCTCTACAGTATTATTGTCATTGTTTATTTTCCAAACTTGCATTTCTATTGTTTGACACCCTACCCCAAGGGCTCCAGTGAGTACAATCAGTACAATAACAAACAAAATCTTCATTATGTACAATAATATAACCTTTCCACGTAAGTGGTACTAATTTGAAAAGTTGTTTTGATAGATGCTTTTTCAACTGTTTCAGACTTGGCATTTGCTGTGAGTCTGCAAAAAACCCCTCACAAAACATGAAGTTACTTAATGACTTTCGACTGATCTCTATGAACAAGAATCATTTTCCTTTTTTTCTCTCCTTTAACTTTGTACACTAGAGGTCCTAACTGAGCAATTACTTCAAAAGGTCCTTGCCAATTACTATCCCACGGACCGTCCATCTGGAAAGTCTTGATCAATACCTGTGTCACAGACGGAAGGCTTTCTTCTGGCATAACAGGATCCTTTGACCGTAATTTGAATGCTTGTATTTCTTATAAGTTTTGACACCATTCGGGAATATCTTTTAACCATTGTTGATACTGTACAATTTCTAATAATGGTCTGTTTGTACTAACAGTAGGATCAAATGGCAATTGTATAGGCATTTTTCTACCTGTCATGACTTCAAAAGGTGAGATCCCTTTTTTACTTTGTGGAGTTGCTCTGACACCCAACAAGATTCCAGGCAAATGTTTTACCCAATTTATGCCTTTTTCCAAGCAGGCTTTCTTAAGGTGTTCCTTAAGAGTCCTGTTCATTCTTTCAACTATCCCATTAGACTGGGGATGGTAAAGAACATGAAATTGTTGCTGGATACCAAGCAAATCATACAAAGCTTTAACCAGTTTACTGACAAATTGTGGCCTGTTATTGGATTCGATAACTCGTGGCCATCCCCAATGACAAAAAATGTTTTTCCATAAGGCTTCTGCTGTAGCCTTAGCCGTCATTGTTTTTGTAGGAATTCCTTCTACCCATATTGAAAAAACATCAACTATCACTAGAAGATACCTGTACCCACTTTTAGCTGGGGGTAATGGACCTGCAAAGTTAATTTGGATGGCATACCAAGGTCCATCCGCTGGAGTTACCCTTAGTAACTGCGTTTTTTTTTTTTAATTGAGCATTAACCTGCAAACATATTAAGCATTCAGCATGTACTAAATTGCAGATTTTCTTTAACTGTGGATGCCATTACTTGTTCTTTACAATGGGCCATAACTTTTGTGTACCCAGATGTCCCAGTACCTGATGATTAAGTTTCACTAACTGTCGTGCCCGTTGGTATGGTATATAAAGAAGACTAGAACCATCTTCAAAACATTTTTCATAATATTGCCCTGGACTTTCTCCTGCAAGAGTACATTTTTCTAACTCTTCATGCAGTCCAAACTTCAATTGGATCTGCAGCAAATCATGTTGCAAATTCTGAACTGAAAATGTCTGTATGGCATGTACTGCAGTGGTTTTATCTGGTACACTAGAAAGATGTTCATTAGGATACAATTGCATTCCTTCCTTTGCTGCCTTTTTGCCATCTGATCAGCATAGTTATTTAACTGAAAAATTTCATTTGTAGCTTTTTGATGAGCTTTTACCTTTAAGATACTGTAGCAACCCACAAGGGACTGACTACGAACCAAATTCCAAGTAGTCTGTAACACAGAAGCATGCTTGAGTGGTTTGCCCATGTTATCAACAAACCCTCTCCTTGCCCATGTAGACATATGCAACCGCAGGGAATTAACTAAGTATGCACTGTCTGAAAAAATATTGACAGGTGGAAAATGCTATAATATATAAAGAACTGCTTCCGGTTCTGCTTGCTGAGCAGACATATGTCCCAGTAACTGAATCAGAGTCAGCTGTCCCATAGAAGGGTTTTCTGATACTACTGCAAATCCAGTCCGATATTGTCCATTGTCCCAAAATCGAGCACTGTCAACAAAGACGGATGGCCTGTCTTCCTGAAAATCAGGAGACAGAATGGACTTTTATGGATTTGAAATGTGCCTAATGCATTCATGTCATTTTCCTTCATATCCCATGAAATTAGATAAGTAATACTTATCTACTGCCTTTATTGTAACTTGCTTGACACTAAATAATGCCAACCATTTTGCAAACACTGCTTGACCGATGTCATCAATCAGTTTATTTAGCTGAGTCTCATTTACCAAAGCCTGTATGGCATAATGCAGTATCTGTACTATAATGTCTTTAGAAAAAGCTGTTAGGTATTCAGTTTGTTTTAAACCCCAATAAATGGCCAAAAGTTGCTGAATACATGGGTGATACCTCCTTTCAACATGTGTCTTCTTACTGAAAAATGTAATGGGGTGTAATGTCTTTTCCATTCTAGAATCAGAACCTTACGGCCACTCCTTTAAAAGCACAACAGAGAGTGTGTTGGGGCCAGCTGCTGCCTGTAATACAAAAGGATGTATTAGACTTGGAGCTACTAATTTTGTAGCCTTGGCCAATGCTGCATTTAAATGACAAAAAGCCGTATTTTCTTTTGGTCCCCACTCCAGAAAGGGTAATTCTTTCTGGCTAGAAAGCATGTCATGCAGAGGAACTGCCATGCTGGCATAATCTCTATAAATTCCCTATTATAATTCATGATACCCAGAAATTTGTGCAAATTCAGAATGGTAACCAGTTTATCCATTTGCAAAATTCCCTGCACCATCTCTGAACAAGGAGTACACCCGGAAGATCTTAAAATAGTACCTAGAAATTTTACTTCGGATGACATGAATTGTACCTTTTCACTTTTAACTCTAAACCCTGCCTCCTGCAGTTTTTGAAGGACCTGTGTCACTTTAGCTAAATGCTGTTCTTTTGTTTCAGACTGTATTAGTATGTCATCAATGTAATGCAGAACAGAATCATCAGATCCTAGACCTTGTAGTATTCGTCCAACTATTTGGTGAAATATAACCGGACTGTTTTGAAATCCCTGTGGTAACCACATCATGACATACTGTTAATTTTGAAATGTAAAGGCAAACCTTTGCCAGTCTTTTTCTTGCAGTGGTACTGCAAAGAAACCATTAGCTAAGTCTATGACCGTAAACCACTGACTTTGTGGTTTTATTCTTGCTGCTAGCTCTGAGACCCCTGGAATCAGATGAGCCTGGGCAGTCGTGAATTGGTTCACTTTTCGTAAATCAATAACCAATTGGTAAGTGCCATCTTTCTTTTTAACTGGCTATATGGGTGAATTTGTAGGGCTATTTCCCTTTTGAATTATTCCCACATCAAGTCATCATTGTATGCAATTTTGCATGTCTGTCTCTGCTTCCTTTGGGATCAGATACTGTTCTTGAAATGGTGGAATAAAATCTTTGGCACTACCTACAGAAACTGCTTCCTGTAGCTTCCCGCAGTCTGTGGGACCTTGAGACCACAATGTAGGGAACTGTTGTTTTACCTTTACCCATACTTCATTTTCAGTAGGGCTGACAGTACGGCTCTTTTCAGAACTGTTTGATACATGTATTGCCTCAATCATACATAACATGGGCCCTTGTCCTTGCCATATAATACCATTAGGAAGGTCTATGACAATTCCCACTTTGGACAATATATCCAGTCCCAAGATTATGGAGGTGCAAGAATTATGCATCAGAAATACCCCTTTCACTGGTTCCCCTTGACAGGAGCATTGTACTTGTACAGGTTTACTGCCTATGGCTAGACATCCAGAGTCATTAAAACCTGAAATACATGTACATTTAGACAAATGAGGAGGCAAATGCCTACCTGTCACTGAGACGGCTGCTCCTGTATCTAGAAGAACATCTTCCCACAGGTGCCCCTTTACCCAAATGTTGATAAGTGTTCATCCATCTTTCCCTTTCTTGAAGTTAGTCAAGAAAGAGACTTGGGTTGGGGGGGGGGTCACACCCCTATAGTAGATCTACTTCCCACCCTGAATCATTTATGGTATTGGACTGCAAAGGACATAATTGCAGTAATTCCTCGACCTCTTCACAGTCAACATAAGAAGATCGATTAAGTTCATGATGCAAGGCTATTTGCTGCTGATAATTAGGATTTACTGGACCATCAGGAACAAAGTCAGAAGAGACAGTTGTATCCTGTGTGGTAACAATATTACCTTGTACATTGACACTAGGTGCACACCATCCCATTGCTGTACTGGGAATACTGACTGTTGAGTGTTTGTGGTATATAGAGGTTGTTGCTGTAGTCCTCTATTACCCTCTGTCACATATTGCTGTGAAGTGTACTGCTGTGTTTGTACTTCTGGCTGCATTACCTGTTGCTGTCATGGTACACATGGCTTATCAAAAATTTTCATGGTAAAAAACTTACCCTTTGCCTCTTATTCCTGGCACCATCTGCGATAATATTTACAATAATTTTTAGTATGATCTACCTGCTTACAGGAATAACAAATAGGCTGTCTCTTTGGAGGACCCTCTATAGACTGAGTAACTTGAGAAGTTAACTGAGTGGCTGGGGGAGCTAAAGCTGCCCATTGTTACCCCTGTATAACTTGCCCTTGACATGATTGTCCTGCTACCTGCTGTGGGACTTGCTGTCCCTGATTAATCCATCTTCCACGCCCCCTTCCCCTTACTTCACTAACAATGGGTGCAGAAAGGGGAGCATAAATCTTTTGCATATGAATAGCATTATCTTTACACATAATACATGCTTGCAGCAATTTATCTACTAACTCTGTGAATGTGTTTGAAGATTCCTCATAAATAAGTTTAATATCCCCTGGGACACCTTCCAAATGGTCCAAAAAGAAGTCCATAACAGCTTTTTGAAAATTGACATCTTTCATATCTTTTTCATCACTGCCATTGACTAGCACATATGCCAGCTGGTAATGTTCGGCTTGTTCTTCCAAAGAGTCACAGACTGTCATTTGAAACTGATCTAACAGTGTTGGTGTGAAAGATTGCCCCCTAGTATATGCTAATAATACTGCTGTCATTCTTAGGTGTTCAGTTTGTATTGGATACTGCTTTTGCTGAATATAAGCCATAAAATGTTAAGGAATAAAATTCCAGAGTGTATCATTCCATACAGTGCCTACAGTTTTAAGAACCCAAGCTTCAAATGTAATTATGTTATTAAAAATACCCTTCTGTTCATCCTACTTAGGGAGAGTTTTAACATCCTAGACTGATGATAGACTTCAGCAGAAAAACCTGCTGAGGCTATAACAGGACTGGTAACAGCAGTTTTTTTAGACTGATATTTTTCTAATAGGGCTTGTAATCTTAAAAGGTCTTGATTAGCTACGTCTGTTGCTCTAGTAGCTTCAGATTCCTGTGTCTCTGAGTTCGTAATGTGTTTATTTCCTCCTAAGCAACAGTTACGTCATGTTGTGCGTCAGCCAGCTGCTTGTCATATTTTTCTTGCAAAAGAAAAATTTTACTCATTAACCCTTCTATCATACCAGTAGCTTTACTGCCCTGTTCAATAACAGTTTGTGTAAAGGTCTTTCAAAAACTGAGAAAATTCTTTTGTACATTCAGTAGTGTCAACATGCAGTTTACCAGACACATTCCATTTATCACAGTAAGTCTGAAAATGACCCACGAGGTCAAGATCCTGCTGGTTGCTAACTTTAGCAATCCAGTCTTTAAACTCCTGCAAATTAGACTGTAAAGTACAAACTTTGACATCTGCATAACTTTCTAACAAATCTTTTGCAACAGGATATATAGAAACAGGAACCATTGTCTGTGGTTCAAGCATTACTTTATCCTGGTTGTGTTCCAACTTTTGTACAATGCATTTATGACAAGGCATGCATAATGCTGGATTGTCAGTTTTCCCCAATAAAGACTTACAGGTGCTAACATGCTGATCATACCATGTATTTAAGAAATTCCACACATTCATATATGGTTCAGACACATCAAAAGTAAAAGACTGAGTGCATTTCTTGGCATTTTCATGAATTGCATTCATTGGAAAACAGAAGAAAATATTTACCACAAATGTTCAGGACAAGGTGGTCAGTCTTGACACGAAGATCAGTTGTGGTAAAATTCTCTGCTGTCTTTCACTAGATGCTGGTGAGATGAAAATTTAGGCAGTAGTATTTTCATACCTAGTGAGTCACCAACTGTCTGAAGAAAAATTACTGTACTGCCCTGTATTGCGCTGCAGTGTTTGTCCTTCCATCAATGGACAAAGTTTAGGAAGAGAAGAATCGATTCTAAAAAGGTCTGCACTGGGGAATGTTGCATTGTGAGAGGCACCTCTTCAGGTCACCCCCCAGTTGTTTGGACTGGACTGGTCTCACCACTGTTAAAGTGGTACTACACAATTCGGGTAGTCTGTACCTTTACTCAATGAAGACACTGAGACAGTTCTGCTGTTAATGCATTCAGTTACTGCACATGAGGTTTACATCTAGCTTAACAATAAAAGGTATATGCATCAAAAACGTACTTCAGCTTAGAGCATTCAGGTCTGCAAGAATAGAATAATCAAAGTCTCTCATACAAAAGAAAAAGTCCCAATCTTTGTAGCGTCTTTTCTGCCTGTATCAGCAGTTTTGAGAATTTGCCAGAATAATAAGTCTTTCCTTTCAAGCTGGTCTGCTGACAGTTTGTTTTCCATATCTTAAACATTCTGTTCCTGAAGAATAACTCCTTTCATCCTTGGCCTATCTTGCGTATCATATTGACGAGACACAGCTGTATACAAGAGTTCATCTTGACCTGCTTGTAGATAAAAAATTTCACAAGCTGCATAGTTTATAATAGATAAAATATTTTACTTATGATTCTTATTAACAATGAATGCCAAGCTATTTGTTTTTGGCAAGTTAGTTTGCTGAGTTCAAGCTGACTGCATTCTACACACTGAAATGCAAAACATTTATTTTACATTTTCAGAAAAAATCCACTGAAATCCATTTTAACCTGTTCTTTACTCTCACAATACCTAGATTTGCTCTGAGCTACTGCACAATGGTACCTCCTATACTGAGCCAACAGATATTGCCAATATACTGGACGACAGATTCAGTGCTAACTTTACCCCTCCCCCCAAAGGACCAATCACAATACCAGTAGATTGCCAGGTACCCAGTATTATTGCTGCACAGGTTAAAACAGCACTGTCCAAAGCCAAGAATACAGCTTTTTATGGGACCTGACAATATCCCTGCTGCTGTGTTCTACATGAACTACAGAATGAATTGGCACCTCACCCGTGTGCCCTGTTCAATCACATCCTCACCTCAGGCTTTGTCCCTACCAAATGGTGCACTGATACAGTCATCCCTCTCCACAAAGGAGGAGTGACTACAGACCCTGGGAATTATCACCCCATTAGCCTGATGAGTCTGATATGCAAAGCTATGGAATGCATCATCATGGTCCTAATAAACAAGGATATAAGGAATCTCCAGACTCTGGATCCTACACAGTTTCGTTTTGTGAAGGGTAGATCATGTCTGCTCAACTTGGTCAACTTCTTTGAGTCAGTCACCAGAGCTGTGGATGAAAGCAAGGTGGTTTATACAGCCTACCTTGATCTGGCCAAGGCCTTTGATACCATTCCCCACTCAGGAATCATAGAAAAACTCACTGAGCTAGGCATCAACCCCTATATCACTAGGTGGGTTGCAAACTGACTCACAGATAGAACCCACAGTGTGAAAGCAGCTGACTCCAAATCAGACTGTCAACTAGTCATGAGTGGAGTCCCACAGGGTTCAATCCCGGGTCCTCTCTGGTTTGGTATCTACTTCTCTGAAGTCCAGGCCAACACAAAGGGACTCTGGCTGACAAAGTTCGCAGATGATTACAAGTTGGGAGCTATTATTAACTACCAAGTGATGTTGACATCCTACAGAAAGGCCTCAATGAGACCAATGACTGGTGTCAGAACCATGGCCTTAAGTTCAATGCCATAAATTGTGTCGTCATGCCCCTTGGGAAAAACCTGGTTCCCTTGAATTACCACATTGATGGTAGTCCACTGAACACAGAAGGCATTGTAAGAGTTCTGGGAACACAGGTTGACAGCAACCTCTCTTTTGACCACCACGTTGCCACTGTGGTCAGAAAGTCCTTCTATGTGGCACATCTCATTACTAAGGGTTTTGCATCCAAGAAGAAAGAGGTCATTGTCTTCCTCTACTCTTCCCTCATTAGGCCAGTCATTGAGTACAATGCCCCATTTGGAATGTACCTCACTAGACACCTGCAACAACTGGAGAGGATGCAAAAGTACCTCACAAAGAGGATTCTAGGCCTTAAACATTTGTCCTATATGGACAGACTCAAAAAACTCCAACTATTCTCTGTCTCATATCACCTACTTAGAGGCGATCTCTGCTTGACTTACAAAGCCATGTCTGACACAGTTCTGTTAGAAATTCTACATCTAAAAAAATCCCAATCCCTCCACACCACATGCTCTGGAGACCTCAACCTCATTACCACAATTAACAGAACATAACCCAGAGACTGCACATGCTATGAAAAAGACCTCCAATACATGTCAAGAAGAGCACCTTACTGGCCTTCTTCAAGAGAAATCTTGATGAGTGGATGGGAAATAGAACATTCACCCCTGGGATCACTCCAGTGATTCTACTCGACAGAGGCACTAGGAACTAAGGTCGGGTGGCATGATGCTAGGGTAATCCTATGGGCTAGGCTTGTAAAGGCTCCAGGCCCATTAGCCTAGTATACACATATGAACCTATAAACCTATATATATATATATATATGTGTGTGTGTATAGATATAAAACAGATTTGTCTTACTGACATTTCGACATATACAGTATATAGCTGAAAAATGCAAACATACCTTATCAAGATCGGTAGTGCTCTGTACCAATAAATCCCAAAGGAATATTCTCTTCTTCTGTGTTATCCACATAAACAAGTCTCCCCACCTTCAGGTTCCTTAGTAACATAGTTCCCTTTTTATAGTGTTGATTCAGGGCTGTGAGCATGGTGAAGAAGCAAATGAGGTGTTAACTTATTAGAATTGTTGAATACAAAATACTTGACTCCATGTAGTAGATGTAAAGTTAATGCAGGCACGCCCTCACTGTCTGATGCTAAAGGATTGTAACTGTGAATGATTGCTGGTAGGGAGAAGGAAAATAAAACATCACTTTAGACTCCCCTAACTCCAGTGAATGTGTCAGCTAGATTAGAACTTACAAAGTGTAGAAGTTTAAATGTAAGTAAGCAGCACACATTTCACAGTTTCTGTTCAGTAACATCTAACTTCCCCTTCATTTCTTGACAACTGTATATTATTGCCATTTAATATCCTCACACATTTTAAGAACAATGATACAGAATGCCTTACAGACGGTATGTCGCAGATTACTGGTCAGATAAGACAAGAATGAACAACAAACACAGAGAGAAGACAGAACTGCATTTATGTAAGCAATAGTCAGAAATGGTTGTGTGATCACTCAATGCACTACTTCTGAAATTAATATATGTACAAACAACTGTCATATGTTTTATTAGTACTGTGGATGATATTGCAGTTAGTTGTATGCACAATGATTTTAGTTTCTGCTGCAATATGGTTTGTGTGACAAAGACAGATAAAAGATATTGTGTTTTGATGGTCCATTGGAGTGAGAGTTCAAATCCAGACCTGTGTAAAATTGTTTCATGTGTACCAACATAAATTATGTAGTGTTGTTTATTTAATAGATTTCTTTTCTTCATTTCACCAAATTTGCCTTTTTTGTGTTTTTCCTTTCTTTTTTTTAATGCCAGTGTTTGTGCAGTGTGAGGCATATTGCAAACAAAGGAAATGGAAAAACACAATGAATATCAGGTTTAGCTGTGCTTATCTCATTTGCATGACACTTAGCAGTGTGCAGACCTGGACTAGTGGCACACACAGGAAGCAGACAGAACACCTGCAGGCAGGTTGTAGACAGTGTAAAGGTCAAAAAGGTTACATTATTGCAGTTTTTGCTTTCCATCACACAACACCACTAAGCAAACTTGCATGGCAGTTAGCTAGCTTCCCCAACACCTTCAGCCATCAAACACCTGTGGACAGGATGCAGACAGTCAACAATTTCAAAATGGATACATTCTATTAATTCTGTTGGGCACCGGGAAAACATGCTAAGTGGTGTTCCACATCAGTTAACACACATAACTTAAGATTGAATAGGGAATTATGCAACTGTTATATAAGCATTTCTGTGGCAGTAGGTGTAAGTGTAGGGCTGTAGTACAGATGGTCCTGGGTTCTAATACAGGCAGTGCAACATATTTTTACTGTTGAGACAGTCCAGTTTATAGTAATGAACATGAAAATAAACAAGTGTTATTTAAATATTCCTGTGGCAACAGTATAAGTGTAGGACTGCCTTATACATGGTCCTGTGTTCTAATACAGGAAATTCCAAACACTTTACTGTTGTTCTATTTCACATTATATTCAGTCTTACTTATAGACACTTTATACATAGCTATAAATACTGGAGTTGATACGAATTATATGTATGATGGATAAAACACCCTTACTGTATTTTGAAGGGTTCAGATGGATGTATGTATGATGGCATACTGTCTACTGTCTATCAGGGACACAGGTGAGATCCCAATTGTATATTTTCTGTTTCCCTTCAGTCATCCAGGTTCTTCTTAAAGAAGGCTAGTGAGTTACTCTGCTTGACATGGACAGGGAGTCTATTCCACAGATGGGGGAGTCTTTGGGACACAAATCTATCCAGCCAAGTTCTATTAATGTCACAGACCAGGTTGAGGCCTTGAATTTATATTGCATGAGTGGAGTATGACCTATGGGTATGCAAAAACTCCATCAAGGCTGGATCTGAAATGGTCTTATATGCTAGACACAAGTAATTTCTGAGCAGTCTGTATGAGACTGAGCAGAGAGACAGGACTTTTAGCCTATCTGTATAGGATAGGTGTTTGAGACCCTGGATTTTCCTGGTCAGGAACCTCTCTGGTCTCTCCAGCTGCTACATGTGCTTGGCAAAGTACATGTGGAATGGGGCATTGTACTCAATAATGGGTCTGATAAGTGAGGAGTACAGGGATGTTATGATCTCCTTGTTCCTGGGTGGGCCAAGTAGAAAGTCTTCCATACAATGGAGGCAACATGGTGGTCAAAAGTCAGGTTGCTACTGATCTGGGTGCCTAAGTCCCTCATGACTGATTGCATGCTTAGTACATTGTTATAAATGTGACAATTAGTGGGGACTCCATTTTCCCCAAAGTGGATAATGATGCATTTCTTGGGATTCAGTTTGAGGCCATGCTTCTGGCATTGGCACCAGTCATTAGTTTTGGTAAGGCCCTTTTGGAGCATGTTCACATTTCTAGGGGAATTTAGAACAGCACCTAGCTTGCAGTCATCTGCAAACTTGGTCATCCACAGACTTTTTGTTTTGACTTGCACTTCAAAAAAGTATATCCCAAACAGTAGAGGCCCTAAGACCAATCCTTGGGATACACCACTCTTTATGGGTCTACTACTAGAGGTGACCCCCTATTTTGACTGAGTGGGTTCTATCAGTGAGCCAGCTAGCTAACCATCTGATAACATATGGGTTGATGCCTAGTTGGTAGATTTTATCTATTATGCCAGAGTGGGGAATAGTGTTGTTGTAGGCTCTGGCTAGGTCATGGTAGGTGGTGTGCACTGTCTTCCCCTCATCCATGGCTTTGGTGACTACTTCAAAGAAGCCACCCAAGTTTAACAGGAATGATCTTCCTTTGACAAAACCAAACAATGTGGAGTCAAGCATTTGTAGGTAGCCAATGCCCATGTCTATAAGGTCCATGATAATGGGGATCCATGGCCTTGCAGATCAGGCTAGTTAGACTGATGGGCTTATAATTGCCTGGGTCAGTGGAAGCTCCACCTTTTTATAGAGGGATGACAGTGGCTGTCCTCCATTCAGCTGGGATGAAGTTGGTGCTCAGGCTTTGGTTGAATAGGGTGCCTAATGGAGCTGAGAGCTCATGCCTGAGTTCATGTAGGATGCAATATTAAGTCCAAAAAATATCCAGCACAAGGGAAAGATGAAAAAATCTTTAAGAATTTATTGCGGCAAACCCCATAGATACAGTAAAAGCAAACCAGTTTTGGCTGGAAAGTTGTAGCCTTCTTCAGTGCATCAGAAAACATTCATTAGGGCAAACCCTTAATGCTGCATATATATATATGTATATATATATATATGTATATATATATATATATGTATATATATATATATATATATATATATATATATATATATATATATATATATATAAATATATATATATATATATGTGTGTGTGTGTGTGTGTGTGTGAATATGTGTGTGTGTGTGTGTGTGTGTGTGTGTGTGTGTGTGTGTGTGTGTGTGTGTGTGTGTGTGTGTGTGTGTAAGGCCTGATTACTTAATTGAAGTTATCCATCAATTGGTTCAGACCAGAACTAACTTAACTCATTCAAGCCTGGTTTAAATAAAGCACCTAACCTAATAATCCAAGAGGATTCTTTTTGGTTTAATATATTGTGCCATCCAGCTTTACATGACCTATTCATTTGTATTTTGTCTATTATGGTAAAGGTGAATTTGGCAGTTTTGTGTGTTAGAGTGTGTTTGTAAAGGGCATTAGAAACCCTTTTGTTTCTTATTTCACTTACGTGTTTACTGATTCTATGTCTGAAGGGTCTAGACATTTGTCCAACATAAAATGAAGAACAAAAGCAGGTGGCCAAATAAACAATCCAATCACTGCTACAATTTCCAAAACATCTTATTTCATAAATTTTAGATGTGTTACAGCTGGTAAATTCCTTGATTTGAGATACATGTGTGCAAGCATTACAATGACCACAAGAAACACATCCTAATAGTATGTCTCCAAATAGGTTTCTCTGTTTTGATTGCATATTATGAAAGCATGATTGATAAATGTATAGGGGAAGTTACTATTAGTTGTGAACAGGCCAAGGTCTCCAGAGCTGTGGCTGAGGGTAAGGCAGTCCACATAGCCTATCTGGACCTTGCCAAGGCCTTTGACACCATCCCCCACTCTGGAATCATAGATAAACTTACTAAGCTGGGCATTAATCCCTACGTCACTCAATGGGTTGCCAACTGGCTTACTGACAGAACCCACACTGTAAAAGTAGCTGACTCCAAATTCAGCTCCAGACAAGTGACAAGTGGAGTACCTCAGGGTTCAGTCCTGGGACCTCTCTTGTTTGGCATCTACTTCTCTGAAGTACAGGCCAACACTAAGGGACTCTGGCTATCAAATTTCACAGATGACTGCAAACTGGGAGCCATTATTGAATCCCCAAATGATGTGGATACTCTACAAAAGGGCCTCACAGAAGCAGATGCTTGGTGCCAGAGCCGTGGGCTCAAGCTCAATGCCAAGAAATGTATAGTTATCCCCTTTGGGAAAAAACATGTACCCATGAATTATCACATAGGTGGCAGTACACTAAACACTGAAAGTATGATAAGAGACTTAGGGACACAGGTGGACAATGGTCTCACCTTCAATAACCACATTGCCACAACAGTCAGGAAATCCTTCTGTGTGACACACCTCATCACTAAGGGCTTTTCATCCAGAAAAAAGGAGGTCATTGTCCTACTGTACTCATCCCTCATTAAACCCATTATAGAATACAATGCCCCGTTTGGTATGTACCTCTCAAGACATCTGCAACAACTGGAAAGGCCACAGAAATACCTCAATAAAAGAATCACAGGCCTAAAGCAGATGTCCTATGCTGATCACCTTAAAAAAACTCCAGCTATAGTCTGTGGCATATCGTCTACTCTGAGGCGATCTCTGCTTAACATACAAGGCCATGTCAAACCCAGAGCTGTTGGACATGCTCCACTTAAAGAAATCCCAATCCCTCAGAGACACATGCTCCAGGGATCTAAATCTTGTCATCAAAATAAACAAAACATGCTGGAGGGTTAGATTCCTGACCCAGAGACTCCCCAGACTCTGGAATAGACTGCCCATACATGTCAAGCAGAGCGCCTCTTTGGCCCTCTTCAAATGGAACCTTGATGATTGGATGGCAGAAAGGAAATTCACCCCGGGGATCATGTCAGTCGCCCTGCTAGACAGGGGTCCAGGGAAGTAAATAGTGTGGGAAGAAGTAGCCAGGGAATTGTTATGGCTAGGCTTATATAGACCCTAGGGCCAATAGCCTAGTATCAACCAATGAATCTATGAACTACTCTACATAAATTAATAGCAAATATTGTGTTATATACCATGCACGTCTTTAAAATGACAATACACATTCAGATTTTCTAATACTTGCAATGATGTAGACACCTATTTGCATATAGTTTGTGAAGCTGTCTCTTAAAGTATACCTGCACATTGGAAATATTCACCACATGCTACACATTGCACATTCATCAATCTGGTAACATGCAGAACTTGAAATATCTTGACAGTTGAACATGCCTACACATCCATTTCCTGCAGGCCTCCCAACATATTCTCTCCAACATCCAGTGCTGATGTCATCCACCATAAGTTGTCCTGCACCCTTGTAAAAGTCAGACTTGTGCCTTGGTGCTTGTGTAAAGTACTGAGTTCTATAACTGATGTATTTAGATAGGGATAGATTCTGCTCTAACTGCAGTTAACTGGGAGATGTGTGTGTGTGTGTGTGTGTGTGTGTGTGTGTGTGTGTGTGTGTGTGTGTGTGTGTGTGTGTGTGTGTGTGTATGTGTGTGTGTGTGTCATTCTAGTCAGAGGAGCATAAGTCTGTAGCTGACAGTTGCCACTCCAATCCCAATGATTGACAATATTGTGACACTTGCACATGCCTACACATCCATTTCATGCAGACCTCCCAACATCTTCTCTCCAACATCCAATGTTGATGTCATTCACCATAAGTTGTCCTGCAGCCTTGTAAAAGTCAGACTTGTGCTGTAGCATTTGTGTGAAGTACTGAGGTCTCTGGTTGGTGTACTTAGGTAGATGTTCTGTTCTCACTGCAGTCAGCTGGGGTGTGTGTGTCTGATTGTGCACTTGCTTTACATTACAGAAATCATTTTACACCAACATGCGGGCCACTGCTATTAGCATTTACTCCTCACCAGATACTGCTGATGTCATCATCTATAAACTGTTGTCTGACACTTTCCAAGTCAGACTTGAGCCGTGGTGTTTGCCTTAAATACAGAGTTCTCTAGTTGGTGTACTTAGGTAGGGATTATGTTCTCACTACCATCAACTGGGGTATGTGTGTCAATCAATCCAAATATGTCATGGCATGGTTTGTAGGCCATGTATTTTCTTGGTGAGAAACCCCTTTGGTCAAACCCCTGTGGTCTCTCCAACTGCTGCAGGTGTCTAGAGAGGTGCATGCAAAAGGGAGCATTATACTCTATTAAAGTTCTGATGAGGTTCAAGTACTGTGCTATTATATCCTCCTCAGATCTGAATATGATGACCTGACTTATGAGTTGCATGATGTGGACTTGCCATACCACTATGGGCACTTGGTGGTCAAAGTTCAGCTTGCTATCTAGGTGTGTTGCACCACAAGGTTTCAGCACAGGAGGAGTGTTGTCAATGCTGTAATTAGTGGGGAATTCCACTTTGCAGAAGCCCACAATAATGACTCATTTTTGTGTTTATTTGTAGACTGTGTGGCTTTGGCATCAATCATTTGTCTGTGTTTGCCCCTACTGTAGTATATAATCATCATTGGTGGGCTCTATGACTGCACCCAGTATGCAAGAATCAGCAAGCTTAGTAAGCCAAAGGCCGTATACTTTAGCCTGGACTGTTAGGAAATAGATTCCAAACAGTAAAGGGAAAGGACACATCCTTGGGGTATGTGAGTGGTGACAGCTCTACTGGTAGAGGTTGTTTCACCAGTTTTCACAGTATGGGTTCTGTCAGTAAGCCAATTAGTTAGCCATCTCATTTCAACTGGATTAATCCCCAGCTGGAAGAGTGTATCAATTATACCTGAAGGGGGAGATTGTGTCAAAACCTTAGGCCAGAATTTGACTGCCAGATCAAGATAGGCAGTATGCACTTTCTTACCTTCATCCAGGCCTATCACACAGATGTTTCATATACTGCAAACACCAAATGGGCACACTCACACATTAAATGCAGCTCAGCTCAAGCAAAACAACCTTGCAAATGAAACCTAGCACATAGAAAATGAATAAATTAGAATAAGAAAGAAAACTAGTAAATAACATGCTCACCACATCCCCAATTAACTTCAGTGTAAAAAAAATGACATACTTTACTTTTAAAATCCACATTAACAACCCCTAAAAATAATACTGCATAAGTCATCTGCTAGAGATGAAAGTCATTTTGAATTAGAATGAATAATCAAAACAAACAAATAAATAAAACAAAATAAAATAATAATATTACACAAACTACCTTCCTACCAGTAACCTGTCAGAAAACTGTACTACTAATAAAAGGGACCAAATTCTAAATATTTCAGCTAAGACTAACCTAACTAAAATGTAAACAAAGGATAATAGTTGTAAACCCTAAAGTAATCACCCTCACTCCCACTCAAGGCTATTAAAACAAAACAAAACAAAATAATTAACTGACAATAATAAAAAAGGAATGAAAAGCACCTCAATCCTAGATTAGAGAATAACCAACAGAATATCACATTCATTAAACACTGCAAAATATTTATTAAAGAGCCTAAGCAGTTACCACAGTCAACTTCAAGCAATGGGGAATAGTAATTTGAACCTAATAAAGAGAAAATAGATTAATGGATTATATATGGATCTGTTTGTATAATAAATTAAATTCCTGGTACCGCAGGGTTAGGAAACTGAGTTAAGGACCTTTGGATTTGCCACTGATCCCAAAACCCATCCCCTAAGTTTACAGTAGAAGATATTTCAATTATTATACACTACAGGTTGAAATAGGCATCCTGAGACAATGTTGCACAATGTAGTTAGGCAATGTTATTGGAGGCAAAGCTCTTGTAAAGCTACTACAAACAGTAAAGAGGTTGTAAGTAACTCACAACACCACACTATACCTATAACACACAAAACAGACCAAATACATAGACCTACATGTGCCAAGGCTCTTAAAATTAGCCTACTTAAACTACAAAGACCTCTTAAATGTAATCTAACAAACAACTGCCTTCAGCAAGCTCAGAGACTTTCAACTCAGGCAGCATCCACCATGAAACATGAATCTAAGACTCCGAAAGTCTCAACTCAACGATCCAAAAGGCAAACCTCCACAACCTCCAACATCCTAGTGGTAGGTGGCACTATAGAGAGAGATACACAATGATGCATCACTCATCAGGCTGAGTAATTAGAGGGTTATGGTTAGTTGCCTGTCAAGTGGCTGGATTCACCACATCGCACATGTACTGAAGTCCTTGCACCACAAATACACATATGACATAATCATAGTACATGTGGGAGAAAATTACTTGAGACATATTTCCCTCGACTATATGAAGACAGACATGTGAAGGCATGCCCGAAGGCAGGAAGAGAGGAGGAAGGTTAGGAGTGTAGCAGTGAGGGTAGGAACATTGAATGTTGGCAGTATGACTGGTATAGGAAGAGAGCTAGCTGATATGATGGAGAGAAGGAAGGTTGATATATTGTGCGTGCAAGAGACCAGATGGAAGGGAAGTAAGGCCAGGTGTTTAGGAAATGGGTTCAAATTGTTCTATCATGGTGTGGATGGCAGGAGAAATGGGGTAGGGGTTATACTAAAGGAACAATATGCCAAGAGTGTTTTGATGTGAAGAGAGTGTCTAACAGAGTGATGCTTATGAAGCTCGAAATTGATGGTGTAATGATGAATGTTGTTAGTGCATATGCCCCACAAGTTGGGTGTGCGATGGATGAGAAAGAGAAATTTTGGAGTGAGTTGGATGAAGTTGTGGTGAGTGTACCCAAGGGTGAGAGACTAGTGATTGGAGCGGACTTTAATGGGCATGTTGGTGAAATGAACAGAGGGGATGAGGAAGTGATGGGTAGGTATGGTGTTAAGGAGAGGAATGCAGAAGGTCAGATGATTGTGGATTTTGCAAAAAGGATGGACATGGCTGTGGTGAGTACGTATTTTAAGAAGAGGGAGGAGCATAGGGTGATGTACAAGAGTGGAGGAAGATGCACACAGGTGGATTATGTCCTATGTAGGAGGGCCAGTCTGAAGGAGATTGGAGACTGTAAAGTGGTGGCAGGGGAAAGTGTAGTTAAGCAGCATAGAATGGTGGTCTGTAGGATGACGCTGGTGATCAAGAAGAGAAGGAGGAGTGTGAAAACAGTGCCAAGGATTAAATGGAGGAAGTTAAAAAAGGGTGATTGTGAAGTGGAGTTTAGGGAAGAGTTAAGACAGGCACTGGGAGGCAGTGGAGAGTTACTGAACAGCTGGGTAACTACAGCAGAACTAGTAAGGGAGACTGCTAAAGAGGTGCTTGGTGTGACATCTGGACAGAGGAAGGCGGACAAGGAAACCTGGTGGTGGAATGAGGAAGTACAGGAAAGTATACAGAGGAAGAGGCTGGCGAAGAAGAAGTGGGATTGTCAAAGAGATGAAGAAAGTAGACATGAGTATAAGGAGATGAGGTGCATGGCAAAGAGAGAGGTGGTGGAAGCTAAGGATAAGGCGTATGGAGAGTTGTATGAGAGATTGGACACTAAAGAGGGAGAAAAGGACCTGTACTGATTGGCTAGACAGAGGGACAGAGCTGGGAAAGATGTGCAGCAAGTAAGGGTGATAAAGGATAGTGAGGGAAAGGTACTCACAAGAGAGGAGAGTGTGTTGAGTAGTTGGAAAGAGTATTTTGAGAGGCTGATGAATGAAGAGAATGAGAGAGAGAGAAGGTTGGATGATGTGGGGATAGTGAATTAGGAAGTGAAACAGATTAGCAAGGAGGAAGTAAGGACAGCTATGAAGAGGATGAAGAATGGAAAGGCTGTTGGCCCAGATGACATCACAATGGAAGCATGGAGGTGCTTAGGAGAAATGGCAGTGGAATTTTTAACTAGATTGTTTAATGAAATTTTGGAAAGTCAGAGGATGCCTGAGGAGTGGAGAAAAAGTGCTTTGGTACCTATCTTTAAGAATAAGGGTGATGTGCAGAGCTGCAGTAACTGCAGAGGGATGAAATTGATCAGTCACAGCTTGAAGTTATGGGACAGAGTAGTAGAAGCTAGGTTAAGAAGGGAGGTGATGATTAGTGATCAGCAGTATGGCTTCATGCCAGGAAAGAGCACTACAGATGCAATGTTTGCTCTGAGAGTGTTATTGGAGAAATACAGAAAAGGTCAGAAGGAGTTGCATTGTGTCTTTGTAGACTTGGAGAAAGCATATGACAGGGTGCCTAGAGAAGAGTTGTGGTATTGTATGAGGAAGTCGGGAGTGGCAGAGAAGTATGTAAGAGTGGTACAGGATATGTATGAGGGTAGTGTGACAGTGGTGAGGACTGCAGTGCGAGTGACAGATCCGTTTAAGGTGGAGGTGGGATTACATCAAGGATCAGCTCTGAGTCCTTTCTTATTTGCAGTGGTGATAGACAGGTTGACAGATGAGATCAGACAGGAGGCCCCGTGGACTATGATGTTTGCAGATGACATTATGATCTGTAGTAAGAGTAGGAATCAGGTTGAGGAGACTCTGGAGAGGTGGAGACATGCTCTAGAGAGCAGAGGAATGAAGGTCAGCAGGGCTAAGACAGAATATATGTGTGTACATGAGAGGGAGGGTAGAGGAATGGTGAGGATGCAGGGAGTAGAGTTGGTAAAGGTGGACGAGTTTAAGTACTTGGGATCAACAGTTCAGAGTAATGGTGAATGTGGAAGAGAGGTGAAGAAGAGAGTACAGGCAGGGTGGAATGGGTGGAGAAGAGTGTCAGGAGTGATTTGTGACAGACAGGTACCAGTAAGAGTGAAAGGGAAGGTCTACAAGACAGTAGTGAGACCAGCTATGTTATATGTGTTGGAGACAGTGGCATTGACAAAAAGGCAGGAGTCATTGCTGGATGTGGCAGTTAAAGATGTTAAGATTTGCACTCGGTGTGACTAGGATGGATAGGATTAGGAATCAGTATATTAGAGGGTCAGCTCATGTTGGACAGTTTGGAGACAAAGCAAGAGAGATGAGATTGCGTTGGTTTGGACATGTGCTGAGGAGGGATGATGGGTATATTGGGAAAAAGATGCTAAGGATGGAGCTGCCAGGTAAGAGGAAAAGAGGAAGGCCTAAGATAAGGTTTATGGACGTGGTGAGAGAGGACATGCAGGCGGTTGGTGTGACAGAGCAAGATGTAGAGGATAGGAAGAAATGGAAAGAGATGATCCACTGTAGCGACCCCTAACAGGAAAAGCCGAAAGATGATGATGATGACAGAGACAGGTATGAGCCTAGCTTTGAGCAGTATTTTACCATTACTGAGAATGATCCTGTGATATGAACAAAAAATGATTGACTTCAACAATTGCCATAGCTTCTGATGTCATTTACCAGGGATCCAATGTATATCAATGTGGGACGAGATGATAGACAATCCTAACTACTTTGCCAGAGATGGACTGTACCAATATCTCCAAGGCTTTCATAAATTTAGCTAAAACTTGTTCACTTCCAAAGTGGCTTTTTTAGCCAATGAGAGTCTTCAAAAGTTTCCAACTTAGGAAAACAGAATCCAGATAACAAATAGCTAGTGTTGTAACCATGGACTACAAATGCCAAAAAATGTATAATAGTCTCCTTCAACAGACATGAAATCCCCTATAACTATCATATAGACAACACACTCTTGAAAATCAATCTGGTAGTTAGGAACTTGGTATTTTTGATCACCATGTATCAGCTGTTGTAAGAAAGGCCTTTTTCATTGTGTGTTAATAAAGGTATGGTATCCAGGTCCAGGAATGTGATCACTCTATGGTATTCAGCAGTTATTAGGCCAGTCATTGAGTTTAATACAAACTTTAGTTTATGCCTGTGCAAGAACTTAAAATAATTTGAATGCCCACTATGCTTTCTCCAAAAAAAAAAAAAAATCAAAGGCCTAAATTATAAAACTGCACACTGAACACTTTAAAGCCTAGTTTCTCTTATCAGTATCATATATGCTACCGAGAAGCAATCTCTGTTTCCCTTACAGAGCCTCAACACAGCTTATCCTGTCAGCTTATCTTGTCAGATCTACTACACATCCCCATGTCCAGTGGTGGCATAAACACTCACTCAGAAGATTTTAATCTCATAAATATTTATTTTATTTATTCATTTTATTTTATTTATTATTTATTTTATTTATTAAACAGAACATGCTGGCATGATAGATATGTATCACAGAGAATATAACTTCTTTGAAATTGTCCTCCTTTCCACATAAAGCAACATAGTTCCTGTATTTTGCTGAAAAGTAATCTGGACAATGGATGGTAAACTACAAATTCACCCGTGGTTAGACCTCTTATTTCTTATGGATAAGGTAACATGTACTGTAAATGGCCTGCCTAGTTCTGAGTTAGTCATACTTAAATTACAAGGGCTAAAATTTTATGCAATGCTGGGCCAGGTTTCTAAGGATCATTATGGATCAATAGACTAGTAAGTACTTGGGATCAACAGTTCAGAGTAATGGTGAATGTGGAAGAGAGGTGAAGAACTCTTGACTAGCACCGTTTTGAAGTGAGGAGACTTATCTTGTGTTTTTATTATTTATTATTAAATATTTTTAAACTTTCAACTGTGGCTGTTTTGTGTAGAGATAATTTAAGCTCTAGAGTACATTGCATGTATATCGTGATACTGTAAAAAGCCACTCCAATAAGCCATAAAAGTTCTGGTCATACTTACTAACTGGATAATAATATTGCACAGTAAAATTGGACACCCTTTGGTAAGGGCCTTATTAGTAGCTGATATTAGTGGTTGGTGGCAGCTGGTACTACCTTATAGACTGACAGGAAGGGGCATAGCTGGAGAACCTGTGGCAGCCTTCCCCAGGAGTATCTGTGTGTTTGTATAAAACCCATATCTTAAAGTGTGTGCATGTGTCAGCTACTTGGACAGGGACATGAAGCACTGATTGGGCAGAGAGGGTGCTGGAGGTTTTAGCTTGACTACTAGGTTGAGATCTTTACCCTATAGATGTGCCAGTGAAGAATCTTATTGGGGATCTGGAAAGAAAGGGAGAAACCAGCCCCAGACTAACTGATCTCTGTGTGCTCCTAAGGGAAATTGTACTTTACTGTGTGTTCTTGTTATCCTTCCCAATGTGGTTGCCCCTCACTGGTGTTAGTGGTGAGGATTGAGGCTCTTTGATTACTGGGCCAGTGTGCCAGTGTCATATTGCTCTAATAAACTTAGTTGCTAGAATAAAAGGTGTTTTGTTAGCATGTATTTTGTGAAGAATATGAAGTCTGAGACACACATTTATATAATTATTCAGTGACTTCAGTCCTCAATGATTTGCCAGAAAAGTATAAATTTTAATCTGGACATTCTGCAAAAATCTAGAAAATTGAGAAGTAGTCTTGTAATTGGCAGTACAGATATAACATTTTGTTAATTTGAAAATGGTTCACCGGTACTATTAATCCAAAAATGAGACATTCTAGTCTGAAAAGAATCTATAATTTTATAATCCTTTCAGTAAGATTATTTCTTCTTGTCAGTTATACATAATCTGTAAGGTTTTAAATTGTCAACCATGGTTCGTTCCTAGGATTTATGATAAATGCAGTTTTTCTGAGTAATAATAATTTGAAACAGTCATGAAAAAATCACTTTAATTGAACCAAAAACAAAGTGTTTCTTTGCAAGTAATAAGTTTTCCTTACACCTCAATGGTGGAACCTCAAGCCATATCTTACCCACAAACACACACACACACACACACACCCACACACACACACACACACACACACACACACACACACACACACACACACACACATATGTAAACAAACGCACAGAGAAATATACATACATATAGTCACACAAAAACAGGGAAGGAGTTCATGGTTTTCTGAAAGTAGTTTTTGGTGTAACTGCTATACCTAATTTCTTTTGGAAAGTTATTATGATACCAGTTCATAATATTATATTGTAGACGAAAAACAAAATCCCATCAAGGTTTGTAATATTTGTTAAGAGTTTAGATGTTATACTCACAAGCCATAATGTCATCTTCACTCAGTATTACTATCATAAACTTTATAGAACTGTTACTTTCTGGGACTTTACCACTAAAACATTTAACCTTATTTAGGCTAGAATAATGCTAGTTCTGGAAAGTAACACATATAACACAAGAAAATAACCCTTATGGTATATTCAACTGAGAGTGAAATTCAGAGCAAAATTGTAGCCCCTTTTGGGACTTTCACTTAATTTTATTTGTCCACCTCTGTTCAAGATAACATAGCTCATAAATTTCCATCTTTCTGACTACCAGGGGTAAAAAAGTTAATCTTCATAAACCATCCAATAAAGAGAACAGTTCTAATTGTACTTATTTACTTTATGTTAATGCTACCAATACTCATCTCTTTGTTTTTTGGGCTTACTGTCATGAATCACATAACAGTTTTTTAGTTCTTCAAACTGCCATTTCATGTCACACTTCTCAGTCTCTCTAAACATTTCCTACTTGATCGTACTGTTACAAATAGGTCAAACGTCTCTTTCAGACTAGACTTTTCTTCCCACTATCTTCTACGTCTCCAAAGTATTACTGTCTCTCAATTCAATCATGTCCTTTCTTGTGTGTTCTGTTTCCAGCTGTGTCTGTCTTACCAGTAACTCTTATTTCTTCAGTTACATAATCAAGAATGCTGAGCACCAGCACTTTCTCATTACAAAATACCATTACCAAAAGAAAAATATCTACTGCTCAAACCTCTCAGTTGTGCCTGGTTCTCAAGATCATCCCTGATTTTGTCACACAGTTTTCCTGTGTTCCTCCTTATCCATACAGAAAGTAGTGATTTGGAGAGAAAAAGTGATGGATTACACTTATGTGACAATACTTAAGAGATGCACTCTAATCTCAGAAAACAGCATCTACAATATGTCCATTAAAAAAAACATCATCATTGACCACTTTTGAGGGAAAAAAGATAGTGACTGTGTCTACTTCTGAAAAACAAATCTATGCCAACTTCTGGAAAAAAAAAGCAGCATTTATGTCCACTTCTGGAAACAAAGCAGCATTAATGTAATGTACACTTTTATTTGATAAAAAAATATGCATATACTTTTTAAGTGAGAAAAGAAAGTCATCTATATATCCTTTTTTTACTTGTAAAAAGACAACATCCATGTACATTTTATTTATTTATGAAAAGAAAAAATATCTACACACACTTTTACTCGAGAAAAATAAAGCATGATAATTCACATTCTTAGTCTGTCAGCTTCTTGTTTAATGAAATTTTAATGAGATTGTTTAATGAAATTTTGGAAAGTCAGGGGATGCCTGAGGAGTGGAGAAAAAGTGTTTTGGTACCTATCTTTAAGAATAAGGGTGATGTGCAGAGCTGCAGTAACTATAGAGGGATAAAATTGATCAGTCACAGCTTGAAGTTATGGGAAAGAGTAGTGGAAGCTAGATTAAGAAGGGAGGTGATGATTAGTAATCAGCAGTATGGTTTCATGCCAGGAAAGAGCACTACAGATGCAATATTTGCTCTGAGAGTGTTGTTGGAGAAATACAGAGAAGGTCAGAAGGAGTTGCATTGTGTCTTTGTGGACTTAGAGAAAGCATATGACAGGGTGCCTAGAGAGGAGTTGTGGTATTGTATGAGGAAGTCGGGAGTGGTGGAGAAGTATGTAAGAGTGGTACAGGATATGTACACGGGTAGTGTGACACTGGTGAGGACTGCGGTGGGAGTAACATGTACGTTTAAGGTGGAGGTGGGATTACATCAAGGATCAGCTCTGAGCCCTTTCTTATTTGCAGTGGTGATGGACAGGTTGACAGATGAGATTAGACAGGAGGCCCTGTGGACTATGATGTTTGCAGATGACATTGTGATATATAGTGAGATTAGGGACCAGGTTGAGGAGACCCTGGAGAGGTGGAGATATGCTTTAGAGAGGAGAGGAGAGGAATGAAGGTCAGCAGAGCTAAAACAGAATATATGTGTGTAAATGAGAGGGAGGGTAGAGGAATGGTGAGGATGCAGGGAATAGAGTTGGCAAAGGTGGATGAGTTTAAGTGCTTGGGATCAACAGTTCTGAGTAATGGTGAGTGTGGAAGAGAGGTGAAGAAGAGAGTACAGGCATGGTGGAATGGGTGGAGAAGAGCGTCAGGAGTGATTTGTGACAGACAAGTACCAATAAGAGTGAAAGGGAAGGTCTACAAGAGGGTAGTGAGACCAGCTATGTTATATGGGTTGGAGATGGTAGCATTGACGAAATGGCAGGAGTCAGAGCTGGATGTGGCAGAGTTAAAGATGTTAAGATTTGCACTGGGTGTGACTAGGATGGACAGGATTAGGAATCAGTATATTAGAGGGTCAGCTCAGGTTGGACAGTGTGGAGACAAAGCAAGAGAGGCGAGATTGCGTTGGTTTGGACATGTGGTGAGGAGGGATGATGGGTATATTGGGAAAAGGATGCTAAGGATGGAGCTGCCAGGTAAGAGGAAAAGAGGAAGGCCTAAGATAAGGTTTATGGATGTGGTGAGAGAGGACATGCAGGTGGTTGGTGTGAAAGAGCATGATGCAGATGTCAGAAAGAAATGGAAACAGATGATCCGCTGTGGCGACCCCTAACGGGAACAGCCAAAAGAAGATGATGATGATGATGAGTCTGTCAGCTTCTTAAATTAATATTACTACTAATTTAAAAGCATCCCTCTTTATTTCTAGATTTGTTCCAGATCCTGAAGGTAAACATTTAAGAGCTATAATACAGTGTTCAGCCAGCAGCTTGTTCACCTGTTTACCTCTACTATAGTACCATTGACTGCAAAGGATACGCAGCACAGATTTACGGTAAAAGTAAAATGACTGCTTCTCATACCTCTCAACTATCCCTGATTTTCAGTGATGTCCATAATTGTGGCTCAAAATTGTCTTCTGTCCCTTATGTTGATTTACAGTTAATAAACAATAATTTAAGATTTAGACTTCTTTTACTTCAGAAAATGCATGCCATTTCACATTCTGAAATATTATCTTACACTATCAGCTTCACAGATTAATAGTACCAATATTTTAAGTGTCGCTAATTATGCCTGATTGTTTCTAGTTTTGTCCCTGATTCAGGAGATAGAGATAGAAAGCTATGTTACTATTTTAAATAAATAAAAAAAATAAAATAAAACAAAGTTGAGTCAGCAGCTTGCTTACTTTAATATCCAAAACTGTATAAGCTATCTTATAACTGTCCAGCATTTTAGAGAACTTCACTTCATACCCTCTAGAAAATACATATTTATGCAAAACTACTTATTTTAGTAACTTTCCAATATTACAAGAAAATATTTACAATGTGTCACTGATTTAGGACATTTGTCCACATTATTTTAGGCTTTGTCCAGAATTCTTACACTTTTCAAACAACAGTCCACTGCATTTACAAATATTATATTATAAAAACATCCATTATACATTTTGGTAACACCACATGTGTTTGTCTGAATAGCCTGCCCCCTTTAACCATTTCTTAATCCACAAACTATTCTGTCATTAATGGGTAAAGTGAATCACCAAAACAAGCCTTTTATTCAAGTAGACTTCTCAATCTATAAATGGGTTCACTTTATAATTTCGAAATATTGAAATCCCAAATTTCAGTATCCCGAAATGATAAAGTCGAACCTTTAAAATCGCAAAAGTGCATAATCACGAATCCGAACATCTCTAATTCATGGTTATTGCTTTACGGCACATTGCGTGCGGTGTTGTGGGTGGATGGTGTCTGGTGTTGTGTGTGGATTTAGGTGTAATTTAAGGTAAGTGAGTGTTTTGTAAGGGTTTTGTGTGGGAGTTTGAGTGTGTGTGAATGTGTTTGTCTGTACGTGTGGCTTAGGATAGGCAGGTGAAAGTATGGGTGTGTAAGTGTTGGATGTGTTGGTGTTTGTATATGTGTGATGTTTGTGTGTGTACGAGGGACTGTAGAATGTGTGGGTGTGAGTTTCCTTTCTGTGTCTGCATGAGCTCGGAGTTAGTATATATAAGTAGGGGGTGCAGGGGGGCTTGCCCACCTGCTTATATGTAGTGTGGGTTTGTTTGTTTGTGTTTTTGTGTTTGTGTGTGCTTTGTTTGTTGTGGTGTGGGTTGGACGATGTATGTGTTGTGTGGTGTATGGTGTGTTTCTGTTCGTGATTTTGTGTTTCATGATTTTGTAGTTTCAGGATTTGGGATGTTCGACTTTATGGTTTCAAAATACTGAAATTCGAGATTTCAGTATTTCGAAATTATAAAGTGAACCCCTATAAACATCTATAGTTTAAACCTTGTGAAGAATATACTAAAATTTATCTTTAGGTTTGCAATAATTTCTAAACTACTTTTCTAATTGATGTTACTTGTCTTTCTTCTTTCCAAAAAAATGCATGCATACATACATACATACATACATACATACAGAAATAAATAAATAAATAAGGGATAAATATCTACTACAAGCCTTTTTCTCCAGAATGGAGCACTATGTTCCTTTCCAGGTTTCAATTCTTCTAATAGTGGAATCAAAAGATTCCACGTTGTCTAATAAGTTCACAAACAGGAAGAAAATCCTGGTAGATACAGATGGTCATTATACTTCCATATTTCAAAGGATAGACAGTGTAAAGCAATCAACCATCATACAGGGCCCAGCATGAAGTTCTTCCACTTCTTTTTAGCTCTGCTGGACTATAGGCCAACTCTGAACTGTCCATATTTTGCCTCTTATTTTTGCCCTGCCCCTGGTAAACACTGAGAGTCAGTCAAGAATGCCAAAATTAGAGTTTCATACTTCTTATTGTTCAGAAAACACACTTTGAAGTAAAACATGTTGTTCTATAAACATTTTAAGTGAATTACAGTAATATTTTACAATTATCTGTAATGCTGGCCCTTTCTCCCATTATTTTTGGTTTTGTCCATAATTTTTGAATAAATAAGTGTATGCATTTATAAAATAATTAATACATAAATAACTAAATGAAAATAAAATAAAAACACAATTTTTGCTGATAGTTTGTCCAAATGTCTCCCACTAATATATGCTGCTGATGTCTTTTAAAAAAAACATTAAAGTTGTCTATAGGGTGTCCAATCCATGTAATTTAAAATTCCACTTTTTTGCTTTGTTCTCAAGAAAAAAGTCCACACACAGAATTGGTCCATGGAGTAGTATATGTAACTTGGATAAGGATCATAGCTTCATAGGTTCATAGGTTCATACTAGGCTATCTGCCCGAGGGCATTTACAAGTCTAGCCCATAGTTTTGTGGCTTACGCCACCCCTTTAGTATGGGGAACTATACCCATTATTTTGCTGTGCCTCTGTCGAGCAGTGACACTGAGGTAATCCCTGGGGTATATCTGCGATCTCCCATCCATTGGTCAAGATTTCTCTTGAACAAGGCCAGCGAGGTGCTCTGCCTCACATATACCGGGATTTTGTTCCACAGCATAGGGAGTCTTTGGGTGATGAATCTATCCCTCCAGCACGTTCTATTAATAGCCGTGTCGAGGTTTAAGTCTCCCGCCCTTGTGGCTCTGACAGATCTAGATTTTTTGAGGTGAAGCATATTCATCAAATCTGGGTTTGACATGGCCTTGTATGTCAGGCAAAGGTCACCTCTGAGCAAGCGGTAGGCGACTGAATAGAGCTGGAGTTCTTTCAGTCGGGCAGCATAGGACAGATTTTTGAGACCCTTTATCCTTTTGGTGAGGAACTTTGTGGCCTCTCCAGCTGCTGCAAGTGTCGGGTCAGATACATTCCGAATGGGGCATTGTACTCAATCATTGGTCTGATGAGTGATGAGTATAGGGAGACTATGACCTCCCTTGATCTAGATGTGAATCCCTTCATGATAAGGTGGGCAATGTAGAAGGTCTTCCTAACTACTTTAGCTACATGGGTGTCGAATGACAGGCTACTGTCAACCTGGGTCCCCAGGTCCCTGATAACTTCTTCTGTGCTCAGTGGATTGCCACCTATATGGTAGCTAGGGGTAACCTTGTTTTTCCCGAAGGGTATGACTATGCATTTTTTGGCATTTAACTTTAGGCCATGGCTCTGGCACCACTTATCCGTTTCTGTGAGACCCTTCTGAAGGATATCTGTGTCAGATGTGTTTTCAACTACGGCGCCCAGTTTGCAGTCATCTGCAAACTTTGTCAGCCATAACCCTCCTGTGTTTGCTTGTACTTCGGAAAAGTAGATGCCAAACAAGAGTGGGCCCAGGACTGAGCCCTGTGGGACACCACTTGTGACAGGCTTTGAGTCTGACATGGCGCCAGCAACTCTGACCTTGTAGGTTCTGTCACTCAGCCAGTTTGCAACCCATCTTGTGATGTATGGGTTAACATTTAAGCTGATGAGTTTTTCAATGATACCCGAGTGGGGTATTGTATCGAAGGCCTTCGCCAGATCGAGGTAGGCTGTATGGACTGCCTTTCCCTCATCAATGGCTTTGGTGACTGTTTCGAAAAAGTCAACCAAGTTTAAAAGGCATGATCTGCCTTTGACAAAGCCAAACTGGGTTGGATCCAAGGTCTGCAAATTCCCTATGTCTTTATTTATGAGGTCCATTATGATCCTCTCCATGGCTTTGCAGATAAGGCTTGTCAAGCTAATGGGCGGTAATTTCCAGGGTCGGTGGAGGCACCGCCTTTGTGAAGTGGGACCACAGTCGCAGTGCGCCACTCCTGGTGCGTATCCAGAGGTGAGACTATGATTAAACAGCTGTCCTAGCTGTGGGTTTAATTCCTCGTTGAGTTCGTGGAGCACACAGCCGGGGACACCATCAGGTCCCATGGATGCTGTGTTTTTTGCTTTGGAGAGAGCAGTTCTCACTTGGGCGTTAGAGATGTTTGGGGGCTGCAATCGCTTGGTATAGATATCTCTCCTTTTGGGGAGAAGTTTGCACTGAACCTGTCAGCCAGTATGTTGGCAATGTCTGTAGGATCAGTAATCTTCACGTCATTTTGAACTAGTTCTGAGCATATCTGGGAGTTTCCTCCCAGGTTTCTAACATAGCTAAAGAAGGCCTTATGATTGTCTTTTGAGTCTTTAGCTATTTTTCTCTCAAAATTTGCTTTGGATGATTTTATGAGAGCTCTTAGTTTTTTACTTATAGTGATCAAAGGTGTCTTACCTTTTAAGGATTTTGCTCTATCTTCTAGTAGCTTCCTCCTTTTGTTGTAGAGTTTGTTTATGGCTGGGGTCCACCAGACTAGACGCTTGCCTTTGGTACAAAGAGTCTTTGTTTTGCTTGGGATTGCCTTATCCATGCAGTCCTGCAGGTGCTGGTAGAAGGCATTTGTAAGTGATTCAGCGGCTTGAGTACTGATTTCCGCTGGCTCGGGGGCCTTAAAGGAGACCACACTAGTCTTTAGAAGTGTGAAGTCGGTTTTCGAGAAGTTCTTTACTGTGGTCTTTTTTATTTCAGATGGGGGTGGGATGAGGACCTCCAGCGAGATTAGTTTGTGATCTGATCTCACCAGTGAGGGGTATACTTCCGGTGTTGAACATTGTGCTCCCATGTTCATGATGATGAGATCAAGTATGTTTTCTCCTCTTGTGGGGATGGTGACTAGTTGTTCCATGGCATTTGAGTTTATGAATTCCAGGAACTTTTGGGCTATCTCATGTGCTCCTCAATAGCAGGACAAATAAAAGTTTCTCTCAGCAGTAACTTCTTCAGTTTCTGAGTTTGAAAAGACTACGGATCTTTGTTTTTCTTTTTTTTAAAGAAAAATCGCAGTAAATGCTGCTATCCAGGATGTGTAAAATAGAAATATTTCCAGCTTGATACTGTCTGTTTAAATTGCCAGCCTGCCAGCACCACCCACTGACTCCTTAATTAGTTATACGTTGTTTTTTGTACACCAGACCTGTAGGCCTTGATTGTTCTCTGTTAGGTCCAGTCTGCAAATAACAACTTATGATTGGTAAAGCTATTACAGCTTGCAGGCTTGGTCTGGAATCAGCAAGGGGTAAACAGGCTTGCCTCATTCCTGGCTCACCCACCTATTCCTTTATCACATCCACAAATTAAAAACAGACCCTTAAAGTACTTCTGAAAAATCTTCCTCTATGAACACTATTCTCCCTATGTCATGAATTGTGTACCTGGTTTTCACAGTGCTTGTTCTATCTCAGAAGAAGTTAAAAACTTAATCACTATTAACATATTAGCCCAAGCTTCCCCTGTTTAATGTCTGTTTTGGATATACGCACACAATCCTTTGTTAAGCAAGTACATTCCTTCATCTTATCTCTCATATACTCCAGGCTCCAGGTCTATATCATATGAGCGAATCGCTCAAATTGCGAACACTCATAATATCGAATGTACCAGACCTCAAAGTGCTTTTTCTGAGATTGTGGTACAATGAAGAATGGGATATTTGCCCTTTCCTCATTGTAGTGTGATTTCAGAGTTGGAATATATATTTAGTGGGGGGTGTGGGGGGTACAGCCCCCCACAATAGGAAGTTCGAGGTCCTGTAGGTTCGATATTATGATCGTTCGCAATTTGTGTGATTCGCTCATATGATATAGACCCAATACTCCAACAAGTCATTTTCCCTTGTGTCTCTATAACTCCATATAATTTATAATTCTGCTTTCTTGCTTTGTTCTCAAACATACTAATATGGGTCATAAATTGCTCAAGTGCTTAAACAGTTCCGCAGCCTTTTTCTGAATTCCTGCCATTTGTTGCCTAACTGTTTAACAGTTTCCATCACATCCTGCTGACTTTGGAGGTATTCAGCATCATAAATAATGGCAACTTTGAACCTTTTCAGGTAACTACAAATATCCCCATTAAATATATAATTTAAGCTCTCTGAGTGGTCTGCACCAAACATAACAGAAATTTGATTTCAAGTCAGCTACTTGGTCCTCTTCTAAATATTCCTCTTCCATTTCCTTCATGACAATCACATTTTTTTTTCTTTTTTAACTGAATATCTCATCAAAAGACCATTGATTTAAATTCCATCGTTATAGCTAACACTGTTGAATTTCCACAAAGCTCCATTCTGGAATCCCTCATCTTTTAACACCTTCATAAACAATCTACTGAAGGTCTAGATAATGCAACCTTAATTCAGTTTGCAGATGACGCCACTCTAGTAACCTTTGTAAACAACATAGAAATACTACAAGCTCAGACCCAAATTGCTTTCCATAAACAGAAGAATAGTTCACAACATCTAAGCTAACCCCCCAAAACAGGACATGTTACTGTATTATCCTCAATAAATTACAATGTTGAAATTAATTGAAACTCTGAACTACATCCATTTAAAAACTGCACAAAGTATACTAAACAACCCCCAATAAATGCCTACCTATCATTGATTTAGTAGCACATATTCCTTAAAGAGAACTTAGATCTCAAGAATTACAATAATTTAGCAGTTAACAAATCCAATAATCCATTTCCTGACTCACTTTTTTCCTCTGTATGCCTCAACCATAACATACACCTGTAACTAACCCATTTTCCTGGGGGAAAAAAAAAACTATTTCACTTTAACTTGGGACTGCCACTATGCCATATGACAACCTGGTATTACTAAGGTAAATCATACCTAGTTCAACTCTTAATCATTCTCCCATATTTTCTTAATGACTATTACTTTTACCAGGTTTTATCTCATTTCCTTTATCGCATCTTTATCTCTTCTCTCTTTTCTTTTTATTCTGCATATCATTTTATTATTGTCACATCTATTTCTTACTCTTCTTTTCCTCTTACTCCTATAAACTCCTTCAGCTCATAAAATCTTTCTCTAGTTATATCATTCTCTCCCTATCTTTTTATGCAAAAGGCAGAAACTTTCTATCCCTGTATTTAGAATGGATGATGTAAATATTTGTTCTATAAATATTAACCCTAATACCTGTTGATTAAATCTTAACCCAAGGACTTCACAAAGATTTACTCTTGCTTTAAATGCCACAGATCAATTGGACTTATTCATATTGCACATTGTAACTCCTTTGTATTGCTGATGTTATTTAAATTTAAGAACTTTTGCTTGCTTATTTGTTTTTGTATTGGGACTGTGGAGGTTTTCTCCACAGGCCTCTGCCAAAAAGGGGCATGTACCTACATTCAGGCTAAATGCAATAAATAAATTAATCAAATAAAATATAATAAATTAACTTTTAATACGTTTAACTGTTTTTTTAAGACAGACTCAAACTGAGTATACCAGGAAAACACCCAATATCAAGCAGCACAATGCTTTCACTTGCATTTAATTTCCTACTGCTTTTATATCATTTGTTTTGAAGAATGTACTAATGTTTATGAAGTTCGCTAGAAGAAACATTCGGTTCGATCCTCGTCTGGGGTGCCTTCTGTGCGGAGTCTGCATGTCCTCCCTGTGGTCACATGGGTTTCCTCCAGGTGCTCCGGTTTCCTCCAACATCCCAAAGACATGCTGTAGGTGGATTGGACACTCTAAATTGGCCCTAGGTGTGCGTGCATGTGTGTGCCTTCTGTGGAAGTTTGGGCACCGGGCTGGCAACTCTACACTGTAAAACTCCACTGCCAGTCATGAGCAGACAGGTGATCCACTGTGGTGACCCCTAACACGGATAAGCCGAAAGAAGAAGAAGAAGAAGGTTAGAAGAAACATTCTGTTTGTGTTAACTTTAAAGTAATTTTTTCAAAGTTTATATTTAAGGACCCGTACAGAAAAGGATAAATGTCTCTGAACTTCTGATATTTTTTTGTAAGTAAAGAAATCATTATTACCATAAAGTCCCTCCTTTACAAGAGCCTAGACAACAGTGAAAGTGTATACAATTGTTCTGGAAAATGTGATTTGTGTTTCTTTGGCCATGTTGTAATACAAAGGCTTCTGAATGGAAACCCCTTAAAGCTGGGATTCTCATTAGTTAACATACTTGTGTATTCCGTGCATTGCAAGTGCAAACACATTGTGTTTCAATAACATAAGGATATACTTAGGCATACTCAATGTATCACAAAAGGACATTTTTTCTGGGGTATCTTTCATACATATGGCTTACAGAATCAGGAACATCTACAGCTAAGATTTAGAATGGAGGATAATGGAGTGGTTACAATGCACTGGTTTGCTGTAACCTGCTAAACATGAATATGGTTCTACTGAGTAAATAATCAAGTAGGTCTCAAACTTTTTATAAAATGACATGCCATTAAAATCAACTTCTTAAAAAAACTGAAGCATCACATTAAAATAAACACTCAAAATAAATGCACAATAATAGATACCTCTACATTTAATGATACATAGAATTAATGTAACAATAGTAGTCTAATGATTAATTAAAAATACATGTCCTAGTATCCAAGCAGATTACACACACACACACACACACACACACACACACACACACACACACACACACACACACACACACACACACACCGCAAAAGTCACAACCATTTCCCATTGTTACATGTTTCAGTCATGCTTTTCTTTCAGATTTCTACTGTGAGCTCTTAACAAGAATTATATCTACAAGATTATTTTGAGTTACTAAAAACAGCAATTGATTTCTAATGTCTTTAGTTGTTGTTGTATCTTTCGGCTTTTCCCGGTTAGGGGTCACCACAGCGGAAGATTTACCTTGTTTAATATTGTGTTATTTTAATGTTTGTGTTGACTTCATTGCTTCATTGAATCATTTAAGTTTTTTTATCTCTATGATGTATGTGGCCAGAGATGACCATGTACACTGACAAACATTTCAGAAAACAAAAAACAGTAAAGCATCCTTTGCTGAAATAAAAACGAATAATTAAAAAATGCCAATATAGTTTGAGCTACAAAACATTGATTACAAAGAGTGTAAAAGTGTCATAGATTGTACAGTCCTTCAGCTTTCCATACAAATTTCTACAAAGATCCTACCACAAGGAAAAATGTACATTAAAAAGCTGAAACTATTGAGAAAAGTTGTTTGCATAAAGTATAACAACACTGCATGCTATGTATTACAAATAAACTTTATTCTTCCTTACAGGGATATTTTAAACAAAACACAATTTAACCTCTCTGTGTCATATCAGTTAGAGTCATTTATTTTTTTTTCTTTCTTTTTTTTTTTTTTTTTACAAAAAAGTTTTATTGAATGCATATTGAAAAAAAGTACCAATGACATCAAGATGAAATACTTTAAAACAGTTTCCACTGTAGAGAAGTAATGCTTCAGAACTATGTACAATATTTGCATCATAATGACATAATTACTTAAAGGAACCTTTACAAAGAAAACAGTTGTGGTCTCTAACCTTGAAAGTACATTATATTTTCTTAAGAGCAAGCAAGAAAAAATGTGTAATACAAATACATGAGATAACATGTCATGGTATGGTGTTATAAAACTTCCTCTAAATATGCAAAAGCCTACAAGCTCATTTCTATCAAATGGTGGGAATGTACAGCTGAGTAGGTTGAAAACCATAACAATAGATGTTCGAATGATCACTGCTGCAGTAGCCTAAGCTATATGGGTTATATCCTGCCAAGCATATAACAGCCATCCAGATTACAAAGCTTCAGGACACCTTCCATGTGCCCAAACTCTCAAACAGCTCAAGATGAGCTGAATAAAAGACAAGTTTGGGGTGAAGCCCTTTACACCTTTCCTGCCAGCAGAAACAGTGAGGTTGAAGGCAATGCCATGAATGCTAAAAAATAAATATCCACACCCTTGCATAAAAACACCCCAAAAGACAAGGGGGATAGAGGGAAGGAGGGAGAGGCTACTGCAGCAGTGATCATTTGAACATTTACTGTGACGGTAAGTTCAAATAACACAACTGCACTACATTCTTCGTATTGATCTGTGCTGCAGTAGCCCTAGCTATATGTGTAGATTACCATAGCTGACTATATTTGGGAGGAAGAAGAACGGACAAGGAACCCCTGGAGAATATTCCAAGCAAAACTTGATCTAGACCTATAGAATGAATTAAGCTTATTGTGCTTTATAAAAGTATGTACAGAGGACCAAGAAGCAGCTACTAGCTTACGTCTAGAATCCAACCCTTGCCAAAAAGCCATAGATGAAGCCAAGGACTTGGTAGAGTTGGCCTTGACCCTGCCTGAAATAGATTTATTATAGTGGATATAACAAGCGGTAATAGCCTTAGACAACCATTTGGAAATAGTCTGTTTTGATACAGTCTGTCCCTTCTTGGTACCTTCACAAGGAATGAACAATGGATCGGAAGATCTGAAAGATTTAGTTCTGTCAGGATAGTACCTGAGTTGCCTGTGGACATCCAAGGTATGGAGTATCCTTTCTTCCTCATTTTCAGGAAAGAAAATGAAGAGGTGGATAGTTTGGCTTAAGGTAAACTCGGATACCAGTTTAGACATATATAAGAAGGATTGGTTCTCAAAGAAACCCTATCCCAATGGAAAATGATATAGGGTTGAGCCACCATAAGAGCTTGCAACTCAGATAGCCTTCTTGCAGAGGTCAGAGCAATCAGTAAAACTGTTTTCCATATTAAGAAGCTCAGGTCAACCAGATTAGCTGGTTCAAATGGAGCAAGTGTTAGCCTATCTAGCACAAAATTAAGATCCTAAGGAAGGGCCTCTGGTTTACTTGGAGGGCTCTTATGCAAAACCCATTTCAAGAACATTTTGACATAAGACTGCTTTGAAAGAGGAGGATCCATGGGCAGACATGCTGAAATGGCCAATAAAATAAACCTTGACAGAGGAATAAGAAAGGCCATAGGATAGTAACTCACACAAATACTGTAAAACCAGCCCCGATTGTGTACTGGTTATGTTGTTGGCAGCAACTAGTTAACCTTTTCCATTAGCTAATATATGATTTTCTAGTAGCAGGTTTTCTTGCCTTGATTAGTACCTTTTGCACGTCCTTAGAAAACAGGAGCCAAAAAGGAATTAAGACTCTATTATCCAGGCATTCAACTGAATATGATTGATGTTGGGGTGTATCAAACACCCCTATTGTTGTGTAAGTAAATCCATTTTGTGAGGAAGCTTGTGGTGATTTCCCCTGACCATTTCCAAAAGAAAATACCACAGTATAAGATGTGTTCCCAAAAGGTACTTAGACAGTGAAGCTGGATCACAAATACTATTTTAATAATGTTAAAAAGAAAGAAAAAAAACATTATTAAAAATATTTGTGATCCAGCTTTGCTGTCTTGCTGCCTTTTGGAAACGCACATCATGTTGTGGTATTTTTAAAATACCTCAATTTTTTGTGTTATCAGTTTTTTTGGTGTTTCTGTTTCCTGCTGTTTTGGTTCATTTCCAAAAGAAGGGAGAACCACTGTTGCCTGGGCCAGAAGGGAGACACCACAATAATCTTTGGGGATGCCTTCTGAATCTTCAGAAGTACCCTGGATATTAGTGGAAAGGGTGTAAAGGTTTACAGGAACATTTTTATCCAAAGAAAAGAAAAGTTATCTGTCTTCCAGGCCTTATTGCACTAAGTCCTGGAATAGAATCAGGTCTACTTGATGAATTCCCCACAGATGGATCAAATCTTGGCGGACACCCTGATCTAGTTTCCATTCATGAGGGTCTGTCCTAGACCTACTCAGCTTGTCTGCCACACTGTTTTGCTCTGATGGAATGTAGGATGCATGTCGAGTGAAACTATGCTGTGAAGCTATATCCCAGGCTAACGTGACTTGTCTGCAATGGGGGTATAACCTTGTTCTCCCATTGCTTGCTGATGTACCACATGACTGTGGTATTGTCTGTAACCATTTGAATAGGTTCTGGGGATCAAAGATAGTTCAGAGAATTGAGTCCCTTGATCAGGGCAAGCATCTCCTTGATATGTATGTGCTTGAATCTGGCCTTGGTGTCCCACATCCTCTGTACTTTTATCCCTCCTCAAATTGCTCCTCAAGCAAAGTCGAAGGGTCTGTGGTGACTGACTGCTTTGGAGCAGGGACAGAGAAGGGGAGACCTAGATTTAAGGATATCTGTTGTCTCCACCTAAACATTTCTCTTCTGACAAATTCCAGTACTGGGATCTGAAAAGATAAAGGATGTTAATGCTGGACCAAACAGATTTCAGATACTGCTGTATCTTTCTCATGTGGAGTCTTTCCAGGGGTATCATGAGAATCATAGATGCCATGAGACCTAGTATTCAGAGGTACTCCCTTGCAGTGACCAAAGTCTGAGTAGAAAACATTAGAAATAGATCTAGATAAAGATCTATTTTTTTCCTGTGGAGGAAAAGCTCTTTGAAATGAGGTGTCTTATTAACATCCCAGGAACACAATCCTGTCAAGAAAGACTTTTGAATGTTCTCTTGGAATCCCAGCTTGTGCAAGAGATCTCTCAGCCAAGACTCCTGACATTTTGAAAAAGACTCTGCAAGTCATCTAAATATGGAAAAATGTGGCTATCCTGTAGCCTGTAATGAGCTATAATTGGAGCTAGACAGTTTTTGAACACTCTTGGCACAGTGGATAGTCTAAATGGTAAGGTAGAGAACTGATATGTGATCCAGACACACAAAACCTTAAAAAAATGCCTGAAGTCTAGATGAATAGGGATGTGATAATAAGCATCTTTTAACTCTAATGTTACCAGTAACTTGAAAGAGGAAGAAGAGGTAACATGTTGTGAATTGACATTATTTTGAATGTGGGCACTATCACAAACAGGTTTAGGAAAGAAAGATCCAGAACTGGTCTCCAAGCATTTTCTTTTTCTTTCTTCTTTTTTTGGCACTAAGAATATCCTTGAACAAAATCCATTCTCCACCTGGGAAGGAAGTACTGGTTCTATCATTCCTTGGAGGCAGCATGTGATAAAGAACAGGAGGAAATAAAAGAGTCTGATCTGGGGGATGAGGAATGACCCCCTGGAAAAGAGAAATTTCCTCCCACTGCCATCTATAAGTCTGTTGAATGATTTTCAGAAACAATTTGTTGCCAAAGGAAAAAAATGATGATTCAGACTTTCTGGAAGAGAATGGAGGGAAGAGAAAGGCCAGGGTGGGAGGGGCTCACAAGGTCTCCTGAATAGTCATTCAGGCTTGTTGAACGTCCTTGGTTTTGGGAAGTGTGAGACTTCTTTTTGGAACCCCTTGCCACTTCTTCTTAAACTTGTGTTTACCTGAATTCTGTTGAGATGGTTTAGTCAGTTTTCATGCCAAAACTGGATGAGGAGAAAGAAAATCCCCTGGCCAATTTGGAAAAGGAGGCTGAAAAATCTTACAGATTCCCTGAACCAGCTTGACCCTTTTATCACACTTTTGGATCAACAGACAGGCCAAACACTAAATCTCTATCCAAGGGAGAATTTAAAATCTAATTTTTAAATAATCCAGGAGGTTCTGAGAATGCAGCCAAGCAAACCTCCTTAAAACAGTACTGGTGGCTATATCCCTGGAAGAAGTATCAACAGAGTCATACACACACTAAAACAATAAGTAGTGCCCTATGCAACAGAAGACGTTATGTTAGTTAAAGCATTTTTACTCAAGAAGAAACTTGAGATAAAACATTCCTAAACTTTCACAATATATAAGAACAGGCTTTACAAATCAGTCTGACAATTTAAAATACTGAAGATCAAAGTTGCAGAAGTATACACTTTTTCACAATATATATTGATAAATTTTCCCACCTTATTAAAAAGAGTAGGACTGGAATTAACTAAGTGTTTAGCAGCACTGGAGTCAACTAAAGCTATAGCCACTTGGTCAGGTTTAAGAATGGTATATACATATTTAAAAAAATGAGGAACTTTATGCATCCTATCTGCCATTTTAGGGACAGCTGGCTATCAGGAAAATTACAGGCAGTAAGACCCACATTCTCTAAAGCAGGCAGGATAGTAGGAATGGGTGTAGGTTCTGGAATATCCTTCTGTAACAACTCAAAGTATTTTCTGAGGAAATAAGAAACTTCAGTGTTGTCCCACTGAAAAGACTGGGACATTATAGCAATAGTCTCAGAGAAAGAAACATTCCCACAGGAAGAATTAGAAACTGAGCTCTTCTCCAAGACAGAATTAGAAATCTGAGGACAAAACCCTGAATCTATCCCTGCATCTTCCTGTTCAGATTCAGAATCTTGGATCTCTTCAGGGAAAGAAGCATCCCTCTTTCTTTTCTCAGAAACTACTCTACAAGAAGGATCAATAGTCTGAATTAAACCCTGTGCCAGTCCCACTAAGCTATTCTTATCTGAAGAAATTTGAGGAGGAGTCGGTACATATTTGGCTTTCTGTTTAAATTTTATAGGAAAAATGTTGCCAACCACATTACTAATGACAACTGTTGCTTCCCCATGGATGGGCATACCATCCATGGGATAATAGGGAAACCTTCCCTTTTCCCTGTCCCAGGACTAACAAGAGAGGCTTTAACTTGCTCACTGAGGGGCCCCAACAGTTGCAGAATCCCCAGTCCATAGTAGTTGTAGGTGTTACACCAGAGGGACTTGGGGTAAAGATGAATGGTCTGTGGTACAACAAATGACCACAGCAGAGTCATCCACCTGTGAATGAGGGACATTGCTAGCTTTCTGTGCTGTCAAAGGCTGTTTGCAATTTTTTATTTGTGTGGTAGGAAGAAGGACAAACAGTGGGACCAACAATCTCTTCCATGGCCAAGCTAAAAACAGTGCCTCTTGCCCTGGGAAGAGAAACAGCAAATGTCAGTAAAAGTACCAGTCCACAGAAGTTAATTTTTTGACAGAAAAATACAGTAAAATCCACTTTCATTCACTATGGTAGTCGCACAATGGAAAGTTAAACTCAATTTCTCCACAGAAAATATATCCGTTAGTTTACACTACTTTAAAACTGACAGAAAAAAACAAGTCATTCATTTAAATGTATGTTACAGTCTTGAGAATGTCAGTTAAAACACAACACTCCTAGCTTTAAAATAACTTTCCTGAAGAGGAAAGTAATAAAACATAAGCATGTATAAGAAAATGGAGGTTTGTTCCTCAAAGGGAGCTCATTTGCCCAGCAAAGGAAAGCACAAGCCAACTGTCGATCCTCAAAAGCCTCAAAGGAGCATACTCTTCAGCGGCAGTAAAGTTCTGAAGGGCTTCAGGCTCATACCTGTCTTTTATTCAGCTCATCTTGAGCTGCTTGACAGTTTGGATGTGCGGAAGGTGTCTTGAAGCTTTGGAAGCTGGCTGGCTGTTATATCCTTAGGAAGATATAACCCATATAGCTAAGGCTAATGCAGCAGTGATTAATATAGAACATATATTTTGCAAATAATCGCAGTCTAAATTCTAACGGTAAACTTTATTTTTTTTCTGTTCAGATTTCATTTATAATATTAAGTACACAAGTCTTCTCTCTAGTTATGCTCATTTTATTTACATAATGATATCAAAGTTCTAATAATAAACAGAATAGAATATTGTCATTATCTCCACCCTGGTTTACTCGCACATCTATTCCAAAATTCGAGTGAGGGAAAAAAAACTCTGTTGCACTTTTGAACTGCAATATTTTTAGCATACCAAACCAAGGCATAGGTAGTGAGTCCTTGTATGATGTCTTTCAATGGTGAGAATTTATACTGTAAAGACAATGAATCATTTTTCATACATGAAACAACCTGCATGATGCCAAATACACTACATAAGTATTAGCACAGTTTAAAAATATCTACCAGTTGTGGTCTTTTAAAAATATGTTAATTCAAGATTATGGAATGGAAGTTCCTTCGTTGAAGGTTGTGCATTAGGCCCGGCAAGCCAGCATGTAAAACCCTACTGCCAATCATTAGCAGATTGGAGTTCCGCTGTGGTGACCCCTAACCGGGAAAAGCCGAAAGACACAAACAAACATAGTGTTGTAGTGCATGGAATGTGGTGATTACACTCCTATATCCAAAAAAAGATAAATCATATTGCAATAGCCGATCTTAACAATTAAGTGAACTCTGCTTCACTTTTAAGATAGAATATTGCACTAGGCAGTTAAATATCTATATATGTGTGTGTGTGTATATATATATATATATATATATATATATATATATATATATATATATATATATATGTGTGTGTATATATATATATATATATATATATATATATATATATATATATATATATATATTCAGATATGCATATATATATATATATATATATATATATATATATATATATACACACACAATTATATATGTGTGTATATAATATATATATATATATATATATATATATATATATATATATATATATGGTTTACTGTCAAAATTGTGATGGACAAAACAAAAAACTTTCATTGCATTGACCCACAACACCGAACGTCAAACATCATGCTGATTATTTAAATTTGGCATTATTCGACATACTGTTTCCCCTACACCTTTCAAAACAGTAACACATGTTCTTGTTGTCAGCAGTATGAATGTACTGCACAACACTGAACTACACATTTTTGCAGGGGGGCAAACCCCCTGGACCCTCCTGTGGGGAGGCTGCACCCCCTGCAAATTATATATTCCAACTCCAAGATCACACTACAGTGGGGAAAAGGGTAACTTTCCCGATCTGCACTGTACTACTAGTTATAAGATCGACAACATATATGCGAATGCGTAGTGCATTCGGTGAACTGGGGCTTGCACACATGAAGGTTCGGCAACACAGGATTCAGCCAACTGTAATTCGACATCCTGTGGTTGCCGAACCTTGTCTTGTAATTTTGATGGTAAACCGTATATATATATATATATATATATATATATATATATATATATATATATATGGATCCCTATCAGATAATCGAGTTTTCAGAAACTCGAAATTCATATGGTCGGGACCATATAATCGAGTTTTTGAAAACTCAAAGGTTTTGAATGGAGCTCACATTACAGAGAGGATCGGGAAACTTTTTCTCACTGTGCAGTCTTGGTATATATAATTTGCATTTGGTGTGGGGGTGGCTTGCCCCCCTGCAAAAATGTAAAGAAAAGGTAGATTTTTGAGGGGGAGGTTTGATGTTTAAGTTTTCAGAAACTTGATGTTATGGTCCTGACCATATAAATTTTGAGTTTCTGAAAACTTGGTCATCTGCTAGGGATCCGTATATATTTTGTGCCTTTCGGCTTTTCCCAGTTAGGGGTTGCCACAGCGGAACTCCGGTCTGCTAATGATTGGCAGTAGAATTTTTCATGCTGGCTTGCAGGGCCTAACGCACAACCTTCAATGAAGGAACGCCCATTCATGCATGTCGCCACACAGAAGACGCTCTAACTGAGAATCGAACGGGTGACATCTAACTGTGAGGCGACAATGCTACCACAGCACCACCACTGCAGTCGGATCCGTATACATATATATATATATATATATAATATATAGATATACACATGCATTGTTAGGTTTTGCTTGCCTTGTTTATGATAGCAAGAACTGTTTTATAACTGGGAATCACATTACTGATATTTCAGCTTCAGAGAACATAGTCAAGTCACATCATTCAGTGGCTGTTTCCAGCTGTCATTTTTTTCCCATTGTTTGTTTCCTTCTTTTGTAATAGGAAAAGAAAAGTTTGCATGTGCTGGTACAGTGAGTCTCAGGGCACTGATGCAGAAAGATCACTGGGTTTATTTGGTTGATGCTTAACTGTATTGGAGCTGGCTGCATGACATATTTTTTGCTATAGATTTGGTTCATGGGATTCAGAGAAGGAGAAGGTAAGTTTTATGTGTGTACTTTCCACCTTTTCTCTTTTCTCCAAGTCTGTGTGACCTAAACGCTGAGGTACACATATATACAGATGAGATGAATATCATTGTACTGCATTGCTTATCCAGAATGCGTGATCCTATTTATATGTGCCTCTCAGTGATGTGAGTGAAACTTCTTGGGGAAAATATTATAGATAACTCACTTTTCATTTCTCCAAGTCTTTTTGGTTTCTAATACCATGATGGGAATAGACCCCATTCCTAAGTCAAACTATGATTAAAGTTCATGAAATTAGTATTGTTTTAAGGTGTATCATATACATTTTTAAGCATACTTTTATCCATGAATGTGGGATACTGTCAAATGCTTTTTATAGTCTATCCATGCCATACTTAGATTCTTCCCCTCTTTACAGTTCTCCATTATAACTTTATTTAACAACAAATGATCCTTTGTTCCATGTGACTTTCTTTTATTACCTTTTTGTTTTATTGTCATGATTGAGTTTTCTTCTAAATTACTATAAACTCTGTTGGCATCATTTCCAGGGTATAGTTTATATGTCACTGGAAAGCAAGTTATTGGTATATAGTTTTTAGGATAGCTTGCAGGTTTGTTCTGAAGTAGGGTCATTGTTTTTCCTATTGTTAACCAGGCTGGCTTCTAGTCAGGGTGCGCATATAAATAATTCTTCCTCATGGCTAAATCTTCATGTAATGATGTTAATACTTTTAGCCAGAAATTAGATACTAAATCTGGGCCTGGGGGTTTCCAATTAGGAGCTTTTCTTAACTTTGTTTCAGTCTCTCTGGCAGTTACTTCATCCCATAGCATATCCTGCACATTTAAACTTCTTATTCATTCTTTTACTTCTTCTGTCCATTTAGCATTTTTGTTATGTTCTACAGGATCTTCATAGATACTTCTCCAAAATGTATTTATTTCTTCTTTTTTTGTTGGTGTTTCAGTTCCTTTTGCCTTGTTTCCCAATTCTCTATAAAACCTTTTTTAGGTCATCAGTAAATTGCTTATTTTTGTATTTTTCCTTTATATTTATCTGCATATCTTCAAAGTTTTTTTGCCTGTGCTGATATTTTTGTTTATTATTTGCGATAGTGCACAATAGAGCCTGATCTGTTCTGGTATTGTGCATTGCTTTTATCACATCTGTCTTTCTGAGTATTTTTGTTGATCTGTTCCCTCTTTTATAATCTTCTAACAGTGACACTTCTTTTCTTAATTGCTTTATAGTTTTCTCTATTCGATGCTTCCATGATGTCATTCAATTTTTCCCCTTCCTTTCCCTTACTAAACTGTGTTTTTATCTGTTATTAATTTTGCTTCACATTAATATATCCTATTTACTTCTGTTATATCACATGAATCTCAATAGAGAGTCCTAATTACTGTGTTCATTTGTTTTATCAAACTTCTAACTTTTTGGGTTTTATTGACTTCTGCAGTCAATTTCTTTCATTGATCTTAATATGTCTCTCCATTTCTATTAAATCAAGCAACTCTTCTCTTAGATCATTTTCTTCGAAACTGAGGGCACATTCTTTGTTCTTCATTTCCTGCGGCCATTCTGTAGAAAGTTCCAGAGCATCTTCCTGTTCACAGTTTCTTCAGTTTCAATCCTACATGCAGTGCAGACAACAGCATTCCAATGGCAGGACAAGCTATCATCTCGCCTACCCATCACATTAGGAAGCCCCCAGAGCTCAATACTAGGACCCCTTCTTTTCTCCATCTTTATCAATGACCTTCATTCAGTCATCCCAGATGCTACCTGCATTCAATATGCGGATGACACCACCTTGATTTGTTCTGACATCTCACCAGCTACTTTATTCACATTAAACCAAAATACCTTCAATACAGTGGAAAAATGTCTCTCCAATCAACATCTAATCCTAAACCCCAACAAAACTAAGTTGCTCCTCTTCTCTCCCACATGCAGGACCCCCCTGCCATCCTTCAACATAACTACTAACAATGGCACTATCATCTCCCCAGAAGCCCAAACTAAACTACTGGGTGTCATAGTTGATAACAACCTGAAGTTTGATGTGCATATCAATCAAACTATCAAAACCATTAATAAAAAACTTGGCTCTCTTTACAGAATCAAACCTTTCCTTAGCCCACTTGCTAGAACTGCAATTGCCCATTCCCATCTGCTATCAACTCTTCTCTATGCCTCACCTCTATTCTTCAGCTTAAACAAAACAGATCTTAATAAACTATCATCCTGCTATAACCACATTGACAGATTTGCTACTGGCACAGCCTACCGGACACCAAACTGACACAACTTAAATCGTCTAAGATGGCTTCAACTGCCAAGCCTACTGCAGTTCAACCAGCTAATAGTGGCACATAAAGTCCTTTACCAACCAGAGAATACACCTGCACTAAAAAAATATTATCAGCCCCTACACCAGCACGCGGCCACTGTGATCATCCACTAGACTCCTAGTTCAAACATACAAATCCAACTACTCAGCTGGGGACTCTCTGTTTGCCAACTCTGGTGGAAAAACATGGAACAGACTCCCAGCTGACTTGACCCTAGAACCCTCACTAACTCAATTCAAAAGCAAACTCAAGAAATACTTCAAAACTCATTGGTTATGTCCTTGCACTAACCCCGACTAGTGACCTCTCTATTTCTTAGGTGCCTTACCTTCAACTACATCTAACTTTTTTCTATGACTCCATTTCAGGAAGGGTCAATTGTATAACTGCTGCTCAGTGTGTCTTAAACCTGAATGTAATGTTATGTATGTTTAACTTTGAAAATAATGTTATGTTTTGTAAAGTGTTTTATAATAAGTTAGTACTACGGGTCTATATCACATTATCGAAATTCCAAAATATCGAACACCATAAGCTCGACCTTGGAATCTCGAAATGTGATATACTCGAGCGCTCAGAACAGCGAATTATTTCCAAGGGAAAAAAATCACTGTTCCGAGAATACACACACACACAGCACAAGCACACCAAAATACATAATCCACACATACACACTTCACAGAATCCTACACTAAACCGTACATACACTACTAACTATCCACGTACCTTAACCCAACCCTAACCCTAAGGTCCCTAACTAACACACACTCACCCTACCTGCTCCCTAACCCTAAGGTTCCTAACTAATGCACACTCACCTTACCCGCTCCCTAACCCTGAGGTCCCTAAAGTCTATAACTATCTCACATTCACCTTACCTGCTCCCTAACCCTAAGGTCCCTAACTATTGCACACTCACTTTACCTGCTCCCTATCCCTAAGGTCCCTAACTATCACACATTCACCTTACCCTGGTCCGTTCACGCACTTACCTTAACCTGGTCCATCACCTTTGCACCACAGTTGAGGAAATAGTGAAGCCGCAGAAACGGCCCACTGAATACTTTCCCTAGGAAAATATTCGGTGTTCTGCAGCTTCACTATTTCATGCGTTCGCTGAATAGGGGCCGATATTATAACATTCAAAGTTTTAAGACTTCGATGTTATAATATAGACCCAGTACTAAATATGCTAAATGCTTGTACTGCTTATGACTGTAATGTGCTAGAAACTAACATTTACTAAACGTTCAATGTGTATTATTATCTTGGAGCTTTTCTCCCCAGGCCTCCGCTGAAAATGGATATGTATCCAGTTGGACTATCCCGGTCAACAAATGTAAAATAAATAAATAAATAAATAAATCCTATGTCATCCATTGCTCTTTAATATGAGAGCTTACTGGTCTAACACTGCACAACATTGACTGCATCACAGTTGCAGCAGTTTCCTGTTCTTTCTCTTGCTGTGCAACTCCAGCTGAATATTAGAAATGGTTTCCTATGAAAGGCTCCAACGTATCTTCATATGGCAACTGATCAGATGTTTCCTGCTCCACTGATTTCTCCTTAATTTGGGGATCCATTGTAATATCCTGCTGTGATGTTATCTGGGTTAGATTTTCTACACCGAATCATTCACTTTGCAGGTAATCCATAACATCAGTTTCTATTTCTTTAACTTCTCGTTTACTAATCATCTTTTCTACTTTTCCTCTTTGTTTTCTTATTTTTTGTATTGTACAATTTTCCATGTCTGGATGCCTTTGCCTGTATTTCTCTTCAAATATCTTTGGTGCTGCTCTTTTTGTATTGATTGGTTTTGCTTTCTCCTTTGCATAAATATAGCAAGATATTAAATATATTTTTCTTTCCCATGTCCATATTTCTTCTTCACATGTCTCCTTCTTCTCCTGTTTCTCCTTACTTTGGGGGATCGTTGTTCCATCATGCTGTGATGTATTAGACTTTATACACTAAATCCTTCACTTCATAAGTATTCCATAACTTCATCTTCTAATTTTTTAACTTCTACTTTACTAATCTTCTGTTCTACGCTCCCTCTTTGGGGTCTTATTTTTTATTGTGAATTTTTTCATATATGGATGCCTTTGCCTGTATTTCTCTTCAAATATCTTTGGGGCTGCCTTTTTGTGTTGATTAATTTAGCTTTCTCCTTTACATAAATGTACCATATCAGGTCAGCCTTTCTTTGCCATGTCTATATTTCTTTTTTTATACCTTTTAAAAGACTCTAGATTTTGTTATTTATAGGATCTATATTGAATGTTCCAACATTCAAAATTCTGAATCTCATATGGTCGACACCATATGATAGGATTTTTGAATGTTCAAACATTGTAACGGAGATCTCTGTACAGCGCGGAATGGGAATATTTCCCTTTTCTGCACTGTAGTGCGATCTCAGAGTTGGTATATTTAAAGAATGGGGGGTGTGGGGATCCATGGGGGCTTGCCCCCCTGTTTAGAGTGTTCAGGTAGGTGTTTTGTGTAATTTATTTATTTTTTTTATTAGATATTTGAACTTTTCCAAGTTTTATCATATGGTGTTGACCATATGGTAGTCGAACTTTCAAATGTTCGAGTATCTAATATTGAACCTATTTATATTTTCGCACTTCCTCATTTGCTTCTTTTTCCAAATGGCCCAAGGTTTCTTGATCTATGTAATGTTTTTTATGAATCTGCTGTATTAATGAACACACATTTTTATTTGAAGCTTCTGACAGATTTTGTTTTGAAAGTATTTTTTTCTTTCCTCTAATTTCTCTCTTACTATTTTTGTATATCTTCTGTCTGGAAATTCTGGGCTTCTTGCATAATAGTAGCAATACATAATTTATTTCTTATCCTCAATAGTCCACTCTATCATCTTTATGGCTGTTTTTGACCCATCAGTTTTTGTGTTTTTTTGTGGACTGCTATTTCCTGCTACAACAGGGGGGCCGTCATCCTCCTGGGCCTGGCCTAACTCCATTGTAGGAATGTTTCTGTGTCTTGAGAATTCTACACTGCCATTCTTTCAAGTCCTGCACCTAGCAGGATTGGACAATTTTTTTATCCTGGGTCTTGTGCATCCAGCTGTCTTTTTTTATTTTTAACCTACTTCTGTCTGTGATATATGCTATATAAAATACAGTCTATATATCAATGTCACCTTGGTGAGAGTTTGTGAAAAACAGGATCTACCTCATGAAGGTACTCACCAAAACTTGAGGATGAATTCATTTCCAGCAATACTACACTCTTTGCTTGCTGACTTATCATCTCTCCATTCATACCCCACTGTTTGGGTTATACCATGGTAACTGAAGGGCCACTGGAGGCCCGAGAAAGTTTCAGTATGAAAAACCAACCCTGGTCTACACTGAGCCTGATGTTTTAGACAATGCTTAAGGCAGTGAATCGCAGGCTAATCCAACTAAATGGTTGAATTACTCTTACATCATATTCTAAGTTCCATATTATTCTCTATAGCTCAACCTGCTTGAAAGTAGACAGGCACCATCTTTACAGTACATTAGTTCCAGGTATTATAGTGGGAAGAACACCTCAGATATGTGTTGTAGCTTGCCATGAAATGAAGGAGAAGATGGTTGCTGGCTGATATATATATCCATGATTTTAAGACATGAGCTAAAACAGTTATGTAAGGATAAATATATTGCTTGGGCCATTTGGAAATAGTTTCTAAATAACTCAGCTAGACATGCTTATTTTAGACCAAGTCAAAAGGATAAAGAGTCTATCAGTTATCAAACATCTGCATATCTGAGCTAGATGTAGGGTGTACTTATGGAAATCCCAAACTCTTTTGGCAGGAAATTCATTTCTTTCTGGCAAAAGCAAGCACGATTTTAACACCTAGCTGTGGCAGTAACCTGGCATCACACAAAACTGGATGGCTAGCTGAAGATTTTAACAGTGTCTGCTAGCATTCATTTTGTGTATATGGCAACTTCTCTCTACTACTTGTTCAATAACAATGACTCTCTTAAGCCTTTACTACCAGACTTCTGGTTCAGGAATCCTACCTACATTACTGCTAACATTGATAGATGCCGTCCCCCCACAACACAGGAAGTCCTGGTGTTGATGTACTTATCCCTTAAATTCTTGAGATATGCTCTACAAGCTTGTATAAGTCTGTATATTATTTGTATAATGTCTGTAACAGAGTATGTACCACTAACCAAGACGTGTGCATTAGCATCATCAGTCACTGCACTCCTAACTTTTTCCTGACTTCAGGCCTAGCTCCCTCTTACCAGTGCTGTCAGAAATGCTTGAGAACCTAATATAGGCCTGAACCTCGGATTATTAAAACAATGATGAGTTGCTCTTCAGTGTACAGCATACATTTAGTAATGGCACAGATGGTGTGACTCTTGTTTAGCTGCTTACACACTCAACACTATATCACATAGGTGTGGGGGGGGGGGGTAAAATGAAGTTTTATTTGTCAGTTTGACTAAAGTTTTTAACTTTTTATGGATCATGTTACTCATCCAGACTTTCACAGATGTGGGCTTTGCTGAAGGCCATATTACTTAGTCCATGCAATAAATAGTGGACAGAAACATTCCCACATGCATCCATTAGTTTAGGGATCCTAAAAGACTCAGTGGTGGGTGCACTCCTTTTCTCATCACTTTTCAGCTGCTTGTCCATGAACCCTTCTACAACTAACCGTGGATGTGCACATATGATCTGGCATTATCAAGCCTCTTCTTCATGGTAGGCCATGCAAAATGAACTTCAGAGCCGTCTGACAACTCTGGGTAAGTGGCTCAACTCTAGACATCATTAATTCAAAAGAGACTAAGTTGATAATATCTAAAGATGCTGGTGTGAACTACTAGTCAGCCTCCTCCTATAAACCTAGGATATGGTCCTCAGTTCTATGAGGGAAGTTTTTGTGACTCTGAGCAAGCCATTTAACCAGAAAGTATTCATGGGGTCCCTGTGAAAGTAAGTTTGTGGTATACTTAGCTGAGCCCCACTTAGACTGTTTAAACAAAACTGAAAAAAGAACACTAAGCCAGATATTAAATTCAAGGTGATGGAGGTGTTACCCCCGTATACTCTCCTAGCAGAGGGCTTCACCTCCTGCCCTTTCTTACTCAATGTAACTTAGTCTAGTGTCACATTTGGATCTTTGGTTTAGATGGCACATCAAATAAGTTGGACTTGGTGAAATATACAGTTACAAAAAACAGGCATTTGTACCTTGTGGGATCACTCAGCTAACTAATAAATGCAACAAAATACTATTAAAAACAAAACCAGAACCACCAACAAAAACAAACACAGCAGGGATGCGCCAAGTTCCTCTTTCTTTACAGCGGAGTGCTTCCTTGGGCATTATACTTAAAAGCAGCAGTACCAAAAAGAGCAATACTTACAGTTATTTAGAATTTGGCTGGTTCCTGCCTTGTTTAGGGAGGAGCATGTAAAGTGCACTGAATTCAAAAATCAAACATCTTCTTTACATTCCACTGAAAAATTCTGGATTCTTTGATGGTGAGGAGAACACACTTCTGGAAAAGGGATTCTGATGCCCGCACTTGAATCTTCTTTATACATAACATGCTTTGCTTCCTCAGATAATCTGCATGACCTTTGAGTCTTTTTCAGTAAAATATCATAAAAAATAGTACAAAGCATGAATTAAGTCATGGCAGGACCACTGGGTTTGGTTGCAGCCAGCCTAAGGACTATGTGATATAGGCAGTGGATAGACATGTGTGTATGACAAAGAGTGTTAGTGTAAGTCTGAATGCAGAGATAAAATCAGCAGGGAAAAGAAAAGAAAGATCACTGGAACCAAATTCTTCCTCAAGCTTTGGTGATTACCTTCATGTGGTAGAGCTAAAATTTACAAACTCTCTCCAAGGTGACAGTGTTTTTTATATATATGTCTGCGTGCGTGTGTGAGTATCATACAATTTTTTGTGTTGATAGCTCATGAAATGTCGTTTCTGGTGTTAGAATTGATCAAATGCATCAAATGCAGAACTTGACAAATGCAGGAAGAAAAGAATCACGCAACACTGAATCTTGCTTTCTGGCTGGTCATGGATGAGAGTAGGTAGTAATGCCGAAGCTTTCTTTTATACCAAATGTTTCAGGATTGGGACTTTGTGTGTGTGTGTGTGTGTGTGTGTGTGTGTGTGTGTGTGTGTGTGCTGCGTGTGCATACGTGGTGTGTGCGTGTGTGTGTGTGTGAGTGTGTTTGAGTGTGTGTGTGTGTATGTGTGTGTGTGTGTGTGTGTGTGTGTGTGTGTGTGTGTGTGTGTGTGTGTGTGTGTGTGTGTGTGGTGTGTGTGGTGTGTGTGTGTGTGTGTGTGTGTGTGTGTTCATGGGTTGGGGTTAGTGTAAGTGCTAGGGAAGGGAATAGATGTTTTGTTACACATGGGAATAGGTAACTGTGTGTGTATCTTATATTCTGGTACCATTAAGGAGAGGGAATGTACCAACCTAATGTGTATGATTGGGATTAGTGTAGATTTAGGGTTGGCACACATGAGTAAGGTTAACTAGTCTGTGGTCCAGTTTGGGCATGCACTTGCCCTTGTGTCCCATCCTATCCCCATTCCCTTTGTATTTATCCTGTTGTGTCATACCAACCCTTGTGCATTGATTCCCATCCTCCCCATCATCAGTTGCCTGTTCTCTGTCTGTCTGTCTGTCTGTCTGTCTTCATCTCCTTTTGTGAACCCTGAATATTATGTGGGTATCCATCCCTGTCTGCTCTCATATATATATATATATATATATATATATATATATATATATATATATATATATATATATATATATATATATATATATATATATATACATATATATATATATATATATATATATATATATATATATATATGTACATATATATACACGCACACATATATATATATTTTAGTCTTTATCCTTATTGCTGTCATAATTGACATCCAGTCATTCATTCCCTGTACCCTTTCAACTCTTCCACTCATATATTGTGGGAAAATGGGTCCTACTCAATACTCTCTGTTATCCTTCTGTGATTACCTTTCTTTTAATTTCTCTTCCATTTTTTTTCCTTCTTTCCAATCCTCCACTTTCCACTGATATCAAATATATACACTGGTGTCCATCAATGGATACCTTCATATTAAGGATGCTGGTTCAGTAGATTTATCTGCAAGCCAGTCCTAGTATGTTAAAGTACATTCAACTTCACACCGGCAAACCTTGCAGTATTTGTATAAGGTGATACTTCACTGCTTATTTAGCAAACTTACAAAGTTATAGATGAATTCCATGTGAGAAAGACTTGAATACATGTGCAGGAATTTCCCTACAAACATTCTTTGATTTGCATAGCTTTAGCTCTATATAGTTCAGGTGGGTGTATTGCCATAAGCTGCACAAATGAAATAAACAGTGGTTTTGTTTGAACATGCTGGATTCACATATCTATGTAGCACTGCTGTAAACTTGATACCCTTCCACACTTGTGTAATCTGTGACTATGAATACAACCTTTAGTCTTCAAAAATAACAGCCTAAATCACTACACCATAAGTTACTTAGGAAAACAAGAAACATGAACTGCCAGCCCAAATCTGAAAGGAGGCATAAAGCAACAAAATGAAAACCATGTTCTTGTACAATTGTCCAAAGCTAAAAGCAAGCCAACAAATTTAAACTGTAAAACTTTGCAAAGCTATTCTATTAATGAATCAGTTATCATGTTCAGAAATATAGCGTATTAACAACAACAAAACAGCAAAAAATACTTAAAATTCCTCTCAGTCATAAACAGACATATATTAATTTCACTGCAGAGCATAGCTGTCAGTGTTGTTGCGCAAGAATAAGGGACAAAGCCAAAAATGTGGGGAGGCTCAACAATGAAGGAAATTTATTCAGCTTAAAAATGTCAACAGAATAACAGGTATTGTATTGGCATTTATTTTCTGAAAAACAATAAGTATGAAACTCTAAAATCTGGAATTGTTGTCTGATTCACTGTAATCCCAAGTTATTTACTAGAAAATCACAAATTTTATGAGTTACAAGGCAAAAATATAAGGCAACATCATGCATATTCTGCAAAAATCTGGGACAGTTAACAGGTATGCTTTTGAGGATCCCTGGTGTTAAGTATTCCATATCAAATAAATGCTTTTCCAGTTTTTTGAAAGTCTCTCCTCACTTTAATATATTTTATGCGCATTTCAGGCCTCTATAAAAAACTGACTTTTTATTTCCCATCAGTTTCAGCATCGGTTTTACTTTTATCCCATATATACACATTGAATACAAGTGCAAAAACATAAAACATGGAACATTTATAGGATCAGAACATGAAACAGGTGAGCTAGAAGCACATATATTTAGAAATTATATTCAAAGAACTGTATACACAGGAATATGTTGTGAGTCATCCTGAAACCCATATTCTAATTCTTAGACTCTGATAAGTATGAACACCAATTTGCATCTAACAGAAAATATAGCAACAGACTTTCCTGTGCTGTACAGATGACTTCAGGAAAATGTTGCAGTGTAGGTCCATGTCTAAAAAATGACAAGCTATATGTAGCAAACTCTGAGACAAGATGTACCTAATTTTCAAAACAAAGTGATGCAAATGTCTTGTAAGTCGTCCATGCATTACGTAAGAATATTTGCAGCTCAAGTCAAGTCAAAGCACATATACGCATTGGAAAGATTAAAGGATGTCATGTACGATTTGTTAAATATGAAAATAGTTTATTTTATTAAGAAGTGCCAAATGCTCAGATTGATTTGTAATAAAGCATGATTAATTTTTTTGTTGTTTTGCTTTGCTGTTTTGTCTGTGGATAAAATGCCTCTTCTGAAATTTGGAAGTCATAGATTAAGGGGGTGAATATTTTATTTTATTTATTTTAGACCCTAGACTCTATTTTAGGCAATTAGTGAAAGGAAAAAAAGACATTGTTGAAAGCAGGAAGTGAAAAATAGTGTGCTCTTTCTAATGACAACATATCAGTTATCAAATTGTACTGTTGGGCATCTTGTTTAAAATGGTGCTTTTCCCTCAAAGTACCTAAAGAAAGAAGAAAAGCAAATAAATATTTTTTTATTTTGCTTTGCTGTTTTTGTGTGAATAAAATACCTCTTCTGAAATTTAGAAGGCACAGATTGAGGGGTGAATATTTGATTTATATAGACTTCCCCTTGCCTATGCCTATCTTCTGCCCAGTCTGCTTTATGCCTCTCCAGTCTTAACCAGCCTACAGTCCTCTCTAAAGTCTAAACTTGAAATCTCATATAACAAAGTCGCTAGGTTTGCCGCAAATCAACCCTACAAATCACACCACTGCATGCCTCTCAAAGTCCTAAACTGGCTTGAACTCCCTCAACAGATCCTCTTAGCTCAACTGCTCCTTACTCACTCCATCATTAACAAACCTGCCTCCTGCCCTGCCATCTCATCACTCATCTCCTTTTGTACTTCTAATCGCGCTCTCCAGAGCACTGACCAGATACTCTTGGAAATCTACAAGCCCAAAAGAATAATAGGCCAACACCTATACAGCTACTCTGTTGCTTTGGCCTGGAACAAACTTCCTCTAACCATCAGAACAATATCCAATACATTCAGCTTTAAAAAGGCACTAAAAGAGACTCTACTGAATTTATGGCTCTGATCCTGCCATCACCCCACCTAACTCTGTAAACCCCTCCTACCACCCCTCTCTTCTCACTGTTCCCCTGATAATTCATTTTCTGATCTCTTGCTCTCACATCCCCTTATCTAATTCCTAAGACCCTACCTTTCTCTGTTCCCACTTATCCTTCACCTCATGTGCCTTTCACTTTCACCCCTTCCACTAATACAGGAAGCAAATTAGTGAGATGCTTTCAAATTCCCCTGATTCTTCTGATCCACATGGCCATTTATGTTTACATCTTCCTTAGGACCATAGGTAAATACTCAGTCTATTGTTTTATTCACATTTCTATTCCTCCTCTCTACCATCTTCTCCAGCTCTCTACTTAGAAGTATTTTATTTCATATTTCTATGCTTCATGGCTTGCAAATTGTTTTATTTTGCTCTGTATTTTGAGATTTTATATATCTATAGATACTTCTGTAGTTTATCTATACTTCTACACCTCATGCCTTGCTGAATGGTTTATGTTGTACTGTATTTTGAGTTTTTTTATGTATCTATAGTTACTTCTGCATTTAGCGTCTGTCATGAATTTGTTTTTTGTACTTTGTGTTCCTTCTGTTTTAATAGTTCTGTATGGAACTTTTCTCCCCTGGCCTCTGTTGAAAAATGACACATACTCAGTCAGACATACCAGTTAACAAATGTCAAAATAAATAAATAAATTAAAATTGTGTTACTAAAAATGAAAGAAATATTTTAAAGATTGCAATACTGCACTTATTTAACCCATCAGAGGTCTAAAAATGTAAATGCTCATTATTATTCAGTCACATGAAATAAAATCAGTGTAGTAAGATGCAAACTGTACTTTCTATGGAAGGCAGAGTAACATTTGGAACATTTGGAAAAGATAAAGAGAAATATCATTGTTATCAGAAATTACTCACTTATAGTCTCAAGGACAGATGTTAAACATGATCTATATTAAAAAAAAAAGAATTAAGTTTACAGCAAGATGCAATGCAGGTGACCTAAACTTTCAAATCATTTGTGATATAACCTAATTGCTTATGTCAGCCATTGCATTTATGCCTTACATGCAATTAAGGTAAATTGCTACATTTGAAAGAGTTGTATGTATAAACTGGTAAAGCTAGCCAGAACAGAACACCTAAGAAAACTGTATACATCTTAGCAAATACAGTCATTAAAACATATACGATGACAGTTTTATGCACATTTCCAAATATTTGTCTCTTTATTGAGGAAAATCTTTTAAACACGATGGGATGGCTAGACAATACATGGGCATGGAGCTTGTGGAGCCATTTTTTACTTGTGTGTAGTTGTTCCAGTGCTCATGCACAGCACTGTTTGAGTGCCTCAGACTACTCAAGTAGTCTAAATAAAAAAAATAACTTCCATTGTCTTTGTATAAAGGAATTGTATCACTTTCCAGTTAACACCAGTATAAATAGGATGTTCCAAACTACAGGATGTCCTAGATATAATCTTCCTGACATTTTACAGGACCCTGCTTCTGTGGCAGATTATCACAGGGGATTAAGGTTATAAATGTCTAGTAAGCTTCATCCTGTAGTCTGGTATTTGATTTGCCTGTTATGTAACTCTGAACAGGTCAGTTAACCAGACAGTCCTCCCAGGTTACCCCTAAAAATAGACTTGTGCTTAGTGGGTTTACCACAATGAGTAAGACTTCATTAGTGGATCATTATCATGTTTCTGAATCAAATACTAATGCAATAATTTGTGGTTTGTTTCCACATAAACTTCTTTTTAATGGACATGCTTGTTTAATTTATAATATCCATACACTATTTCTAACAGTTAATTTTCTGAGCATATATTTTTTGTACATTTTTAATTGCTCTTGACCCATTAGCAACCAATCTTTTCTGTTAGGAATACATTTCCCAGACCATTTGACTGACATTTACGTGCAACTGTGTTATTCATATCATAGTGCATTGATTATGAAACATATGTATCTGGATTCTTAATCTTCTTTTTAATATTCTTAATCTTAATTCTTATTCATAACTCCATTTTCAGGCTATATATTGCATTAACAGCTTCCTTGGAGGAATAGAGATCTCAGACATATTAGGTCCAAATTTTATATGATATAGCATCATTCCTATAAACCTGCTAGTCTTATATTCCTGCCATTTGCACAACCCCCCTGATTATTTTTTCTGAATCAGGTTTCACACTCACTGAATTTAGAACATAATCCACTTATTTTAAAAGAGTCACTCTTATTTTACATGTTCTTTTATTTAGTTTGGGATTAAGTTGTCTAGTCAATTCACCAGTTCTATCAGCCAAGTCATTTTATGTCTGACTTCACACTAACAGATCAAATAGTATGTTTATAACACCTTTCAAGTCTTCAGATACCCTGGAAACAGCTGTTTGCAATACTTCTGCTGCTGACGAAATACCAAACAGAAATATAAAATGTTTGCATCTTCCTAATAGGGTTGCATTTATAAAGTTGGGAGCCTGGATCCTCTGCCATTCTCTGCTAGAAATGCTGTTATTATTTAATTCTGAAAAATGAGCAAATAACATTCTTGAAATTAGTTCTTTAATAGGAAGCAGTAGGTAATGTCTTTTAATCACTGTATTTAGATGTGATTGATCTAAACAAATAAAAACTATCTCTTTCTTAAAACATTGACCATAGTATTCAGTCATTTTATTGGTTGTAGTTGTTAAACTACACTTTCTCAGGTAGTCTGTAGCTTTACTCAATGAAAACACTGAAACAGTTCTGCTGCTATGACATTCATTTACTGCACACGAGGTTTACATCTAGCTTAACAATGAAAGGTATATACATTAAAATGTACTTCAGCTTACAGCATCAGGTCTGCAAGAATAGAAGACTCAAAGTCTCTGATACAAAAGAAAAAGTCCCAATCTTTATAGTGTCTTTTCTGCCTGCATCAGCAGTTTGCAGAATTTGCCAGAATAATAATTCTTTCCTTTGAAGCTGGTCTGCTGACAGTTGGTTTTTCATATTTTAAACATTCTGTTCCTGAAGAATAACTCCTTTTGTCCTTGGCCTATCTTGCGTATTATGTTGACGAGACACAGCTGTATACAAGAGTTTATTTTGTCCTGCTTGTAGATAATAATTTTACACAAGCTGCATAGTTTATAAGAGATAAAATATTTTACTTCTGATTCTTGTTAACAATGAATGCCAAGCTATATGTTTTTGCCAAGTTAGGTAACTGAGTTTAAACTGAGTGCATGCTATACACTGAAATGCAGAACATTTATTTCACATTTTCAGAAAAATCTACAGAAATCCATTTTAACCTGTTCTATACTCTCACAATTCCCACTTTTTATTTAAAAAACAGAAACTGACTGTTCATTTTCATTTTTTTCTTCAATGGTACACATTGAAACCTTCTCCAGTTTATTCAGGTTAAGCATCATGATTTGCTGAACTCTATAAGTTTTTCACAAATGACAACTTATGTAGAAATTCCATATAGTTAGTATGACTATAATGCCTAACACTGCTAATACAGGCTGTATCAACCAATTTAACAGATTTTTTTCCTGATTTTGACCAACCAGTAAAAATATCCCACCAGTTGTGAGCAGTGTCTTTTTTGGTCTTTTCAGCCAAACTCAGTAATTTATCTTTTGAATGTTGCTTAATGCCTTATAATACAGAATACTTTTATTTATTTTTACCAAATACTCTCCAAGAATTTTAGTATTGTTCATTATGTTTTTTAAATTATCCAAGGATACAGATATATTGGGAAGCTGTATTAAGTCATAATTCTAGTTTTTGGAAATATTCACTTCTATGGGTTCAGTAAACACATAGTTCTTATTATTCCATTTAAGGAAATCAACATGTGATACACATCCTACAAAATGTAATTTTAAATTATGACCTACGCCTTGATCTGTAACCAGACAAATATACTGAGGAACCACTTCTATAAACATTTGAAAAGAAGAAGGCATAATAGTCCATTTACACAAATTAACATAATGCTGCAGTAAGCATGGTTCATAGACAGGCAAATGCTGCCCACAAATTAGTCCATTTTGAGTCTGTGTACAATACTCAATTTATGTATTTTCCCTGTCATATCTATATAATTATCTTCAAATTGTGGCAATCAATACTCATACCCTTCTGGTACGAGAAATATCATTGGTAACACAGTAAATTGACACATAATATGTGTAACAGTAACATTATAATGCATAAACGTTCCTCTACAATATTGTGGAGTACAGTATGTTACTTCATTAAATAACCTAATCCAATCGGTATCAGGTATCCATTTGTTAAACAATTGTAGCCAAACATTTTTATTTTATAACATCAGTTCAGTTTGTACTCTATTTTTCTGAATTTCCATATACAAAGATTGCATAGTGCATTTTGTCCAGTTTACAAAAATTGTCATGTTACCATCAAATTTCAACAGATATAGCTGCATAGCATCATAATTGTCTAAAAATTGATGCTGATAATTTATATTGTGCAGGTGTGTTGCCCATATTTCTGGATTCCAAAATGCTTGTAAATGCACAATCTGAGAGATATCTTCCCCCACTACTTTTAATTGATTAGTCAGAATTTTAATGTCAGCTGCATTAATAGCTCCCATGCCTGTACCTGGGCCTCCTTGCAGAGTATCATACCATGCCCTTTTATATTGGCACCTGCCTGTATCTGGGAAGGTGATGTTAAAATGTACCACAACCTTTTGATACTGTCTACCTACCATTTTACAGGTAGAAGGGATTTTAACCAAATGGTCTATATGAACAGAGGTAGGTTTATCTGTTAATATTGATAGAACATATGCCCAATGTATGCTGCCTGCAATGACTGTGGTATTAGTACATATTACAGAAACTCCAGTAGTAAAATTTAGTTGTACTTTCGTATTATTGGGAGGAATACTAATTTCCTGCATGGTATGATTACCACATTTCTTCACATAAGTGAAGACTAGCCGTTGTGTTGATGGTGGATATTTTTTTAATTTTTTTTCTTTTTCCAAATAAACTATAGGAAATTGACAACATTTAATAGAAACTCTGAAATTATATTCAAGGGTTACCTTAGGACTATTTGGTTGAATGTAATAATGACCCATAACCATGGACCAAAAGGTAACGTTACTGGGAATTATTATATGCACAAAGGTACAATTAGCATTAGATGGACAAGTGAAGTTGTCCTGCTATCTTTGCCCACAAAAAAGATTTATCTTTGAGCGTTTACACCAACCTAGCTTTAGAGTATTATTGTCACTGTTTATTTTCCAAACATTTTTCTTGTTTGACACCCTACCCAAAGGGCTTCCATGAGTACAGTCAGTACAATAACAAACAGAATCTTCATTATGTACAATAATATAACCTTTCCACGTAAGTGATATTAATCTGATAAATTGTTTTGATAGATGCTTTTTCAACTGTTTCAGACTTGGCATTTGCTGTGAGTCTGCAAAAAAAAAAAACACAAAACATGGTCACTTAATGACTTTTAACTGATTTCTATGAACAAGAATTATTTTGCTCTTTTTCTTTTCTTTAACTTTGTACACTAGAGGTCCTAACTGAGCAATTATTTCAAAGGGTCCTTGCCAATTACTATCCCATGGACCGTCCATCTGGAACATCTTGATCAATACCTGTGTCACAGACGGAAGGTTTTCTTCTGGCATAAAAGGATCCTTTGACCGTAATTTGAATGCTTGCATTTCTTATAAGCTTTGATACCATTCGGGAATATCTTTTAACCATTGTTGATGCTGTGCAATTTCTAATAATGGTCTGTTTGTACTAACAGTAGGATCGAATGGCAATTGTACAGGCATTTTTCTACCTGTCATGACTTCGAAAGGTGAGATCCCTGTTTTACTGTGTGGAGTTGCTCTGACACCCAGCAAGATTCCAGGCAAATGTTTTACCCAGTTTAAACCTTTTTTAAGCAGGCTTTCTTAAGGCATTCCTTAAGAGTCCTGTTCATTCTTTTAACAATCCCATTAGACTGGAGATGGTAAGGAACATGAAATCATTACTGGATACCAAGCAAATCACACAAAGCTTTCATCAGTTTACTGACAAATTGTGGCCCGTTATCGGATTTGATAACTCATGGCCATCTCCAATGACAAAAAATGTTTTTCCATAAGGCTTTTTCTGTAGCCTTAGCCATCATTGTTTTTGTAGGAATTGCTTCTACCCATTTTGAAAAAAACATCAACTACCACTAGAAGATACCTGTGCCCACCTTTAGCTGGGGGTAATGGACCTGCAAAGTCAATTTGGATGGCATACCAAGGTCCATCCACTGGAGTTACCCTTAGTAACTGTGTTTTTTTTCAATTGAGCATTAACCTGCAAACATATTAAGCATTCAGCATGCACTAAATTGCAGATTTTCTTCAACTGTGGATGCCATTACTTGTTCTTTACAATGGGCCATAACTTTTGTGTACCCAAATGTCCCAATACCTGATGATTAAATTTCACTAACTGTCATGCCTGTTGGTACAGTATATAAGGAAGACTAGAACCGTCTTCAAAACATTTTGCATGATATTGCCCTGGACTTTGTCCTACAAGAGTACATTTTTCTAACTCTTCATGCAGTCCAAACTTAGTTTGGATCTGCAGCAAATCATGTTGCAAATTCTGAAATGAAAATGTCTGTATGTCATGTACTGCAGTGGTTTTATCTGGTACACTGGAGAGGTGCTCTGTAGGATACAATTGCATTCCTTCCTTTGCTGCCTTTTTTGCCATCTGCTCAGCATAGTTATTTAACTGAAAACTTTTGTTTGTAGCTTTCTTACGAGCTTTTACCTTTAAGATACTGTAGCAACCCACAAGGGACTGATTACAAACCATATTCCAAATAGTCTGTAACACAGAAGCATGCTTGAGTAGTTTCCCCATTTATCAACAAACCCTCTCCTTGCTCATGCAGACATATGCAGCCGCAGAGAATTAACTACGTATGCATTGTTTGAAAAAATATTATCAGGTGGAAAATGCTGTAACACATAAAGAACTGCTTCCATTTCTGCTCGCTGAGCAGACATGTGTCCTGGTAACTGAATCAGTCGGCTGTCCCATAGAAGGATTTTCTGGGACTACTGAAATCCAGTCCAATGTTGTCCATTGTCCCAAAATCGAGCACCATCAACAAAGATGGATAGCCTGCCTTTCTGAGAATCAAGAGACAGAATGGGATTTTCAGTATTTGAAATGTGCCTAATGTATTCGTGTCATTTTCCTTCATATCCCATGAAGTTAGATAAGTAATACTTATCTCCTGCCATAATTGTAACTTGCTTGACACTAAATAATGCTAGCCATTTTGCAAACACTGCTTTACTGATGTCATCAATCAGTTTATTTATCTGAGTTTCATTTACCAAGGCCTGTATGGAATAATGCGGTGTCTGTACTATAATGTCGTTAGAGAAAGCTGTTAGGTATTTAGTTTATTTTAAACCCCAGTAAATGGCCAAAAGTTGCTGAATGCACGGGTGATATCCCCGCTCAACATGTGTCATTTTCCTACTAAAAAATGTAATGGGATGTAAAGTCTTTTCCATTCTGGAATCAGAGCCATGAGGCCACTCCTGTAAAAGCACAACAGAGAGTGTGTTGGGTCCAGCTGCTGCCTGTAACACAAAGGGACGTGTTAGACTTGGAGCTACTAGTGCTGTAGCCTTGGCCAGTGCTGCCTTCAAAACACAAAACACCATATTTTCCTTTGGTCCCCACTCCAAAAAGGTAATTCTTTCTGGCTAGAAAGAATGTCATACAGAGGAGCTGCCATGCTGGCATAATCCTCTATAAATTCCCGAATGTAATTCATGATACCCAGAAATTTGTGCATATCCGGAATGGTAACCGGTTTATCCATATGCAAGATTCTCTGCACCTTCTCTGAACAAGGAGAATGCTTGGAAGGACGTAAAATAGTACCTAGAAATTTTACTTCAGGTGACATGAATTGTACCTTTTTACTTTTAACCTTAAACCCTGCCTCCTGCAGTGTTTGAAGAATCTGTGTCACTTTAGCTAAATGCTATTTTTTTTTCAGCCTGTATTAGTATGTCATCAGTGTAATGCAAAACAGAATCATCAGATTCTAGACCTTGTAGTATTCTTCCAACTATTTAGTGAAATATAACCAGACTGTTTTGAAATCCCTGCTGTAACCGCATCATGACATATTGTTCATTTTGAAATGTAAAGGCAAACCTTTGCCAATCTTTTTCTAGCAGTGGTACTGCGAAGAAACCATTAGCTAAGTCTATGACCGTAAACCACTAACTTTGTGGTTTTATTCTTGCTGCTAGCTCTGGGACCCGTGGAATCAGATGAGCCCAGGAGTTGTGAATTGGTTCACTTTTATTAAGTCAATAACCAATCGGTAAGTGCCATCTTTCTTTTTAACTGGCCATATGGGTGAATTTGTAGGGCTATTTCCCTTTTGAATTATTCCCACATCAAGCCATCATTGTATGCAATTTTGCATGTCTGTCTCTTCTTCCTTTGGGATCAGATACTGTTTTTGAAACGGTAGAATAAAATCTTCATCACAACCTACAGAAACGGCTTCATGTAGCTTCCTGCAGTCTGTGGGTCCTTGAGACCACAACATAGGGAACTATTGTTTTACCTTTAACCATACTTCATTTTCAGTAGGGCTGGCAGTACACCCTTTTCAGAACTGTTTGATACATGTATTGCCTCAATCATACATAACATGGGACCTTGTCCTTGCCATATAATACCATTAGGAAGATCTATGACAAGGAGGCCCTTAACATTAACCTGCCCAAACAACAAGGACCTCCGAAGCCGAAACACAAACAAACACCAGTCACAACCAAAGTGACACATAGCTCACAACACCAGTGTGCCACCCAACAACACCCCTAAGGCAAGACAATGTACCTAACACTTTAGTCATAGGTGACTCTATAGTCAGGCACACTGATGTCCCACTCACCAGACTGAACAAGGATAAAATTACAGTCAGCTGCCTGTCAGGTGCCAGGATCTGCCACATAATGCATGCAATCAAGTCACTCCACAACAAGTACAAATATGACTCTGTCATTGTCCATGCTGGAGTGAATGACTTGAGACATACCTCCCTGGACTACATGAAAAGAGATATGGAAGAGCTCTTGGATCATGTGACCCAGGCAGGTATGACCCTAGCCCTGAGTAGCATCCTGCCTTCGCCCAGAATGATACCACAGTATAAGGACAAAATGATTGACTTCAACAATTGGCTAAGCTTCTGGTGTAATTCAAAGGGGATCCAGTATTTGTCTGCCTGGGAAGACATGATCGACAAATCACGATGCTTTGCCAGAGATGGTCTGTGCCTGTCACCCCTGGGATTCAGGTTACTGGCTAAAGCTCTTGCCACCCCTATAGTGCCTTTTTTAGGCAAGGTTCAAAGGATAAAACCACCACCGTAACAGATAGAAGCAGGCAAAATCTGAAGGTAATGCTACTCAATGCTAGAAGTCTAACTCTCAAAATGCACTTCGAGGCACTCCTAAAAATGGAGACCATCGATATCTGTGCAGTAACTGAGACCTGGTTCAAGGCTCCAGAGAGCACCCCTGCAATACCAGGCTACAATTCTTACCACACTTTTCGGCCACAAAACCAGGACCGAAACAGTAAAGGTGGAGGAGTGTCCATATTCACCAAGGATATTCACACCTCCAGGCTAGTTGCCCAACACAATGCATCTGAAATTCTCCAGGTGCAACTAACACTAGGTAAGACTGCAATCCAAATTGTAGCTTGCTACAGATCCCCAACCATGCCCCAAGATTCTCACTACACCTTTCTAAACATACTGGAAAGTATTAAGATACAACCAAACACCCTAATACTGGGTGATTTCAACTACCCTGCCATTAATTGGGAAAACTACTCAGGTACCAACTCCTTTTCCCAATGGTTCTTGGAATTTATAAATTCCAACGCCCTGGATCAACTAATCCATTGTCCCACCAGGGGCTCGAATATCCTAGACCTGGTCATTACCAACATCTCCACACCAGTGGTCGCCCCCTCATTGGTCAGGTCTGACCATAAGCAAATCACCCTTGACATCCACATCCCACCCCCACCCCCCAGTAAGGAAACCTCCTTAAAAGACTTCTCCAAAGCCAACTTCAAGCTACTGAAGTCAGAAGTGACAAACTTCACAACACCTATGCAGACGGGATCTGGAAGTTCGACTGCAGAATCCTACACTAAGGCACTGTACGAGCACATCCACTCGTGCATGAATCGTGCCATCCCAAATAGAACCAAGATGCTCTTCTCCAAAAAAAGGAAGCCAATCTGGTGGTCCCCTGCTATAAACAAACTATACAACAGAAGGAAGAAACTGTTGCAAAAAAGAGGAAAATCCCAGGATGCAAAAAACTCCCTCACCAGCCTCAGTAAGAAGCTGAGATCCCTCATAAAATCCTCAAAAGCTAGTTACGAAAATAAAATTGCCAAAGATTCCAAAGAGAACTACAAGACATTCTATAGTTATGTGAATAATCTAAATGGCAATGCTCAGATCTGCTCTGAGTTACAGCAGAATGGCATTAAATCTACTGATCCCAAGGATATTGCCAATATCCTGGCAGATCGATTTAGTGCCAACTTCACCCCACTATCACCCCCTAAAGGGCCCATCTCAATACCAAAAGATTGCCAAATTCCGATAATCATGGCCACACAGGTTAGAAACCACACTCTCCAAAGCTAAGAATACAGCATCCATGGGACCAGATGATATCCCAGGCTGTGTACTACATAAACTACAAAATGAACCGGCACCTCACCTAAGTGTCATGTTTAATCATAGCCTCACCTCAGGCTTCGTGCCCACTGAGTGGCGCACAGCTACAGTTATCCCGCTCCACAAGGGAGGATCCACCTTGGATCCCGGGAACTACCATCCCATCAGTCTGACAAGCCTGATTTGCAAGGGCATGGAACGCATTATCATGGAACTTATAAACAAAGACATTGGCGACCTTCAAACACTGTACCCCACCCAGTTTGGATTTTTGAAGGGCCGATCTTGTCTCCTGAACCTGATTGACTTCTTCAAATCAGTCTCTAGAGCTGTGGACGAGGGTAAGGCAGTTCACACAGCCTATCTGGACCTCGCCAAGGCCTTTGACACCATCCCCCACTCTGGAATCATAGATAAACTTACTAAGCTGGGCATAAATCCCTACATCACTCGATGAGTTGCTAAATGGCTTACTGACAGAACCCAGACAGTAAAAGTAGCCGACTCCAAATCCAGCTCCAGACAAGTGACAAGTGGAGTACCTCAGGGTTCAGTCCTGGGACCACTCTTGTTTGGCATCTACTTCTCTGAAGTACAGGCCAACACTAAGGGACTCTGGCTAACAAAGTTTGCAGATGACTGCAAACTGGGAGCCATTATTGAATCCCCAAATGATGTGGATATTCTACAAAAGGACCTTACAGAAACAGATGCCTGGTGCCAGAGCCATGGGCTCAAGCTTAATGCCAAGAAATGTATAGTTATCCCCTTTGGAAAAAAAACATGTACCCATGAATTACCACATAGGTGGCAGGACACTAAACATCAAAAGTGTGATGAGAGACTTAGGGACACAGGTGGACAGTGGTCTCACTTTCGATAACCACATTGCCACAACAGTCAGGAAATCCTTCTATGTGGCACACCTCATCACTAAGGGCTTTTCATCCAGAAAAAAGGAGGTCATTGTTCCACTGTACTCATCCCTCATTAGACCCATTATAGAGTATAATGCCCCGTTTGGTATGTACCTCACAAGACATCTGCAACAGCTGGAAAGGCCACAGAAATACCTCACTAAAAGAATCACAGGCCTAAAGCAGATGCCATATACTGACCGTCTAAAAAAACTCCAGCTATACTCTGTGGCATATCGTCTACTCAGAGTCGATCTCTGCTTAACATACAAGGCCATGTCAAACCCTGAGCTGTTGGACATGCTCCACTTAAAGAAATCCCAGTCCCTCAGAGCCACATGCTCCAGGGATCTAAACCTTGTCATCACAATGAACAAAACATGCTGGAGGGATAGGTTCCTGACCCAGAGACTCCCCATACTCTGGAATAGACTGCCCATACATATCAAGCAGAGCACCTCATTTGTCCCTCTTCAAAAGGAACCCTGATGATTGGATGGCAGATAGGAAATTCACCCTGGGGATCATGTCAGTCGCCCTGCTAGACAGGGGCCTGGAGAAGTAAATATTGTGGGAAGAAATATCCAGGGAATTGTTATGGCTAGGCTGGCATAGACCCTAGGGTCGATAGCCTAGTACCAAGCTATGAAGCTATGAACCTATGAATTCCCATTTTGGATAATATATCCATTCCCAAAATTGTGGAGGTGCAAGAATCATGCCTAAAAAATACCCCTTTTACTGGTTCCCCTTGATGGGAGAATTGTACTTGTACAGGTTTACTACCTATGGCTAGACATCCAGAACCATTAAAACCTAAAATACATGTACGTTTAGACAAGTCAAGAGGCAAATGCCTACCTGTCACTGAAATGGCCACTCCTGTATCTAGAAGAACATCTTTTCACAGGTTCTCCTCTACCCAAATGTTGATAAATGGTCGTCCATCTTTTCTTTTCTTGAAGTTAGTCAAGAAAGAAACTGGGGGGGGGGGGGGGGGTAAATTGTAGATTTACTTTCCACCCTGAATTATTGGTAGTACTGGACTGCAAAGGACATAATTGCAGTGTTTCCTCAGCCTCTTCATAGTCAACATAAGAAGGTCAATTAAGTTCATGATGCAAGGCTGTTTTCTACTGATAATTAGGATTTACTGGACCATCAGGAACAAAGTCAGGAGGGACAGTTGTATCCTGTATGCTAACAATATTACCTTGTACATTGACACTAGGTGTCACACCATCCCTTTGCTGTACTGGGAAGACTGACTGTTGAGTATTTGTGGTATATAGGGGTTGCTGCTGTAGCCCCCTATTACCCTCTGTCACATATTGCTGTGAAGTGTACTGCTGTGTTTGTACTTCTGGCTGCATTACTTGTTGCTGTCATGGTACACATGGCTTATCACAATTTTTCATGGTAAGACCTACTTGTTTACAGGAATAACAAATAGGCCGTCTCCCTCCATAGATTGAGTAACTTCAGAATTTAACTGAATGGCTGGGGGAGCTGATGCTGCCCATTGTTGCTCCTGTATAACTTGCCCTTGACATGGTTGTCCTGCTACCTGCTGTGGGACTTGTTGTCCTTGATTAATACATCTCCCACGCCCCCTTCCCCTTACTTCACTAACAACGTGTGCAGAACGGGGAGTGTAAATCTTTGGCTTATGAACAGCATTATCTTTACACATAATACGTGCTTGCAGCAATTTATCTACTAACTCTGTGAATGTGTTTGAAGATTCCAAAAAGGAGCGCATAGCAGCTTTTTGAAAATTGACATCTTTCATATCTTTTTTATCACTGCCATTGACTAGCATATATGCCAGTTGATAATTTTCTGCTTGCTCTTTTGAAGAGTCACAAACTGTCATTTGAAACCTGATCTAACAGTGTTGGTGTGAGAGATTGCCCCCTAGTATATGCTAATAATACTGCTGTCATTCTTACGTGTTCAGTTTGTATTGGATACTGCTTTTGCTGAATATAAGCCATAAAATGTTGTGGAATAAAATTTCAGAAACAGCGTTCAAGTGTAACATTCCATACAGTGTCTACCGTTTTAAAAATCCAAGCTTCAAATGTAATTATGTTATTAAAAATACCCTTCTGTTCATCCTACTTAGGGAGAGTTTCTAACATCCTAGACTGATGATAAACTTCAGCAGAAAAGTCTGCTGAGGCTATTTATAGGACTTGTAACAGCAGTTTCTAATGCTTTAGATTGATATTCCTCTAACAGGGCTTGTAATTTTAAAAGGTCTTGATTAGCTGTGTGTGTTGCTCTAGCAGCCTCAGATTCCTGTGTCTCTAACTGAGCTCGTAATGTGTTTATTTCCTCCCTTGTGACAGTTACATCATGCTGTGCGATAGCCAGCTGCTTGTCATATTTTTCTTGCAAATGAACGATTTTACTCATTAACCCTTTTATTATGCCAATAGCTTACTGCCCTGTTCAATAACAGTTTGCGTAAAGGTCTTAATTTCAGTCTGCGAGACTTTCAAAAACTGAGAAAATTATTTTGTACATTCTGTGGTGTCCGCATGCAGTTTACCAGACACATTCCATTTATTATTTATTTATTTATTTAAATTTGTTGACCGGGAGTGTCCGACTGGACGTAGGTCCATTTTCAGCAGAGGACCCGGGGAGAAAAGCTTCACAGTTAAAATAAACAGACAGTAGTTACATTGGATTACATAGCGATTAACAATTTAACATAGCAATTACTTACAACATATTTACAGATGAAGAACACAGTACATCAGTAGACAACTAGAATCTTTATCTGTGAAGTACATAACAGACATTAACAAATGTTACAATGAGAAGTTCCTGCTGTATAATAAGTACTAGGCATATGAGCTTGCTATAATCAAGGTAGTTAGTGGTACTTATCACAGTAAGTCTGAAAATGACCCATGAGGTCAAGATCCTGCTTGTTGCTAACTTTAGCAATCCAGTCTTTAAACTCCTGCAAATTAGACTGTAAAGTACAAACTTTGACATCTGCATCACCTTCTAACAAATCTTTTGCCAAAGGATATATGGAAACAGGAACCATTGTCTCTGCTTCAAGCATTACTTTATCCTGGTTGTGTTCCAAGTTTTGTACAATACGTTTATGACAAGGCATGCATAATTTTGGATTGTCAGTTTTCCCCAATAAAGACTTACAGGTGCTAACATGCTAATCATACCATGTATTTAAGTAATTCCACACGTTCATATATGGTTCAGACACATCAAAAGTAAAAGACTTGAGTACACTTCTTGGCATTTTCATGAATTGCATTTATTGTTAAAAGAAAAACGGAAGAAAATATCTACCATAAATGTTCAGGACAAGGTGGCCAGTCTTGACATGAAGATCAGTTGTGGTAAAATTCTCTGCTGTCTTTCACTAGATGCTGGTGAGACGAAAATTTCAGCAGTATAATTTTCATACCTCATGGGTCATCAACTGTCTGAAGAAAAAAATCTTTATAAGCTTCAGTTTGTACTCTGCTTTACTTCTGATTGATTTGGATTCCTTTTTAGAAGTATGTATCTCTGACAAAGTAACATATAATTCAGTGAATACATCACAATAGCCAGGTAGCATATCGTTACTATGACAAGTCATTGCTATAGACTTTTCTATCTGGGATGTCTCTGTTGTTCTGTGACTGATTTTGAATGCATGCAGTATTTGATTTTAGATTGATTTGGATTCCTTTTTAGAAGTATGTATCTCTGACAAAGTAACATATAATTCTGTGAATACATCACAATAGCCAGGTAGCATATCGTTACTATGGCATATCATTGCTATATAGACTTTTTTATCTGGGATGTCTCTGTTGTTCTGTGACTGATTTTGAATGCATGCAGTATTTGATTTTAGACTGTGAATCTATCATTCCTAGCTTCTCTTAGGCCATATGACTCAAAATATTAGGAAAATGTATTTCTCAAAATGCTGCTATCTGATAAACTGGTCTGGTAGTTGGCACATAATATTATAGTTAATGAGTTGCTTCCTGTAATTCAAAGTTCAATTTCCTTACATTCCCTTTACCTAACTGTATGACTCTAAGCTAGACACTTAACCAGACAGTGCTCCTAACCCAAATCTGAAAAAAGGTCCATATGAATCAGGGCTCTGCCCTGGTAAACAAACAAACAAATAAATAAATAAAATAGACTTAACTCTTTATTTTTCATATTCACAATACACATTTGACACACTGTTCCTACCTGCTGGCCAAAACAGGTTAATAATGAACACACAGATTTCTCTTCAGAGACAGCTAGGCACAGCCAGAGCTGGCTGATTTTGCTCACAGTAGCAGCTTCCTAATATGGTACCCCCACCTAAAAAGGTCTTCCAACTTCAATTCCAAGACAAGCTCAACAGCAAAACAAACAAGCAAGTAAACAAACAAAAATGTTCTTCATCTACTAATTGTAGCAAATTGCTTGTTACTAATGCAACAAGCAGCTTGATACATTAATTATCAACACAGGGAACACTGAAGCCATAGTGCTTCAAGCACTTCAGCCCTGACTGGAAATATGATACCAGCATTGCACTACTACTGATTGACATCTACTGATCATGCCCCCTGATGCCCAACACCTAGGTTGGCTGCCCCTTCACCCTACTCTAACTACTCTACTGCATCTAGCTCCAGTTGCTTAAGAGTATTTTCTGACAAAATATTACACTCTGGACATGTGTCTAGGTATTTTTATATAGTCTCTCCATTTATTATTTTTTTTATTTTTTCCAGTAGCCTATAGTGTATTCTTGTTTCAATGATTTCAATGTATTTTATGATTTCAGAGTATCAAGTCTTTTCACTTTCATCAATAAGCAGTTTATTGTCATATCCCTATCCATTAACATGCAGATTATTTTGAACACACGTTGAATTTACACACCTTAGATTAATGCCCTTTTTCTAGCACAGATCTGACAAGCTTGATTAAATGCAGGACAACTCTTGTAGCATGCTTGCAGCCACACCTAATCAAAACGTTTATTAAAATGGCACAGTGTGTTTGCAGTTTCCTCTTCATAATCTCTTATGATTCTCTTTTTCATATCCATTAATTCTGCAATACATACAAGCTTTATTTCTTACTTTTGGGCTAATTGTTATATTTGTATTTTATTTATTTATACAAATGCATTTCATCATTTTATCTATTTTTTGATAACTGAATAAGTGGGTCAGTCTACAGACCCCTTTCTGGCATGGCCTGGGCCAGAAAAACAAAGGTAAATATAAATGCAAAGGGACAATTTAGTTAATTTGTTTAATTGTTGACTAATAACTTTACCTGCTACACACATGTTCACAGATTTTTATAAGCTAATACCTGCTTTTGTTAAAAATATGCACTTTGTTTAATTATTTCTTGTGCCACAGATTCCTCTGATTTTTATGAGAAAATTATGCAGGTCATGAAATTCTCTATCATTGGACCTAGTGTTTAGCTCAGCAACAGTTGTAGCTATAGTCTTTGAGGGATGTTGAGTTATACTAAAGAAAAATGCCTAACAAATGATAAGTTCTTGACCTGTAGAAAATACTTTCTGAATTAATCTCTGAGTTCCATTATTCTGTCTTACTCATTTTTAAGAAAAATAAGAGAGTGAAATCCCTTTAAATGGCTTTTTCCCCAGTAACATTCTAAAGATGCAGCACAGTCTACCTATTCAGAATTATTAGTGAATGCATTGGAAATACGAATTAAATTGAATTTCTGGATCCAAAGCTCCCAGTTTTAAGGTGAATTTTCTTGTAACAGAGCAATTCCACAATTGTGCTGTTGAGACGTTTTTAGGCTGAGAATTATACTTTTGTACTTGGAAACACAGATTCAACAGCAGATGTATTTCTTCATTTGTGGGAGAAATTTCCATTCTCTGCTAGCATGCCACATCAGGAGGCTTCATAATTAAAACAGAGAGACAAGGGTTGTGATCTGTCTTCCATAAGGTCTCTGATATCTCTGTACAAATCTGCAACTGTTCTGTTAAAGGGACAGTAACAGATATGTGAATGATTAATATATAAGTGAACTTGCATTGTGTTTTATTGGTATCAGAAATGTATGAAACGGGACTAATTCTAGCACCTTTGTGTCAACATTCTTTTATTAGAACTTATGTAGACATAGTTTTTGCCAATGTTTTACAATTTTCTAGCTGTTAGAAAGTCACATGACCAGTAAACTCCAAAAAAAAAAAGAAATGTGTTCATATTTTCAGCCATTACAGAAACAGGGAAAAGCCGAAAGAAGAAGAAGACAGAAACAAAAAGTTTGATGATATGTATAAAGTTCATTATTGAATTTTAAATTCCTATCTGGATTTAATTCCAAAAAACACAGACTTTAGCATAAAGCAAATTTTTCAAAAGACATCCCTAAACCAGATCAGCTGAAATACAAACAAAATCAACAAGACTAGAAACAGACAAGAGAAACATTTGACTTCCTCATTCAAAATGCTGCTGCCTAAAGATCTCCATATTAAATCATATTAACAACCATATTAAACAGTAAAAGCTTGGCATATACTTTCATATGCATACAAGCAACAATTTTTCCTTTTGGCATGATCCAATTACTCAACAAAAATATAAGAATGATATTAATAAATGTAATTAAATTAAAATGTTCCATCCCTACTATAATATTAAACTTAATAAAGGTGGACAATTACCCAAAGAATCTATGAAGGGAGCATAGCGCCAAGATTCATACTCCATTGTTGTGTCTTCCTGTCCAATGTTTAAATATTGCACTTTTTTTCTCTTTCACTTTTATAATCATATCACTGGCCTGTAAGCTGCAGCTGCACTCAATCAGGTCTTCTTCAGTTTTTTTTTATTTTAACATGGAAGTGATGAAGCAAGGACCTGATTGGTCCTTGCAAAGCACTTCCTGTGTCAACTGCCTTTAAAAAGGCACGTGTGTGTAGGAGGCATTACTTTTCCTCTTGTTTTTTCAAGAGAAGAGTTTTCTTTCCTTTTTATCAGTGGCAGTTTGGAGGCTTTGGATTACTGGTGTGAGGACAAAGGATGGATGGCAGATTCAAGCTTTCCAGAAGCAATCATGGGACAAGCCAATGTATTTTCAACTGCTCTTGCAAGGGCAATTTCTAATATAGCTGAAAAACTGTCCTTTTAAGGACAATTTAAAAGGACTGAACTGGTCTGGTCTGTGTGGAGGGGAAGCAAGCAGCAGATCAGGTCTATAATCATGTCAAGGGAGCACAGGATTTGTAGCAGCCTTCTATCAACTGCATAAAAGGTATGTTTTTGGGTTTATTTTTAACTTTATTTTTTGTGGGGGGGGGTGAGGAAACTTAAGAGATGATTGTATTACTTTTTTATGCAGAGTTCTTGTGCTAAGAGGATGGGGGTGAAGGGCTATGGTTGTAACAGTTTTATTTTACTTTTGTACAGAATTCTTCTGCTAGGCAATTTAGAAATGGAGGCTTGTCTGTAATAATTAATGTCTAGATTTGATGTAGTCTTTTTAGTCAGTCTTGCACAAGAATGCTGATTAATTTATTTTTATTTTGTCTACAATTGTGCTAAAAGATTGGAAGTGGAGGGATAGTGTGAGAATGCTGCATAATGCACAGATGGTGTTTTAATGTATACCAATGCAAACCCTGTTTTGCTAAGATTGTTCTATGTATACTGGCAATGTTTACAACTATTCCTGATGCTACGCCTTTGCTCTATAACTTTTTGTTTGTCTAGTATTATTATGCTGTGAGGTTGGGGGGGTTAGCAGCTGTGAGAATGTTGCAGAATATACAGATATTTTAATGTATACCAATGCAAACCCTGTTATGCTAGTATTGTTTTATGTATACCGGCAATGTTTACAACTATGCCTTTGTTCTATAACTTTTTGTTTATTCCAGAATTATTGTGCTGAGAATATGGGAGGGGACTTAGCAGCTGTGAGAATGTTGCAGAATGTTTTAATGTATACTAATGCAAACCCTGTTATGCAATATTGTGTATACCGGCAATTTTTATAACTATTCCTGATGGTAAAATTTTGTTCTATGATAATTTTTTGTTTTGTCTGTAGTTATTAAGTTGGAAGGTTGGGAGTGTGGTTAGGGACTGTGAGAATGTTGCACAGTGCTCAAATATTTGCCTGGTATTTTTTGTTTCCTAAAAATATGTGAAGTTATGCAAAGTATAAGCACATTGTTAATGTTATGCCTTTGTCTTATTTTTATTGTTTCACTGCATCCAAAGCTATTGTGCTGAGACATTGGGGAGTAAGGGTTGTGAGCCTTCTGCAGAACGTACTGATGTCTTAATGCATGCTAATGCAGATACTGTTCTGCTGGATCTACCTGAGAACAATGAAAACTCTAAACGCCGAAAATGAGAACACCAACAACGGAAATAATCGACAGTTCGAAATCCCAATGCTGAAAATGCTGACATGTGAAATGAGTGCAACTGTGTAAGTATGTGATAGTGACGGACTTTAGGATTAGGGTGCGGGTAAGGTAAGTGTGCATTAGTGACGGACGTTAGGGTTAGGGTGCGGGTAAGGCAAGTGTGTGATAGTGGCGGACTTTAAGGTTAGGGTGCGGGTAAGATAAGTGTATGATAGTGACGGACTTTAGGGTTAGGGTGCGGGTAAGGTACGTGTGTGATAGTGATGGACTTTAGGGTTAGGGTGCGGGAAAGGTAAGTGTCCGATAGTGACGGACCTTAGGGTTAGGGTTTGGGTTAAGGTTAGTGCATAGATAGTTGCGTATGTAATGTTTAGTGTAGGTTTGTAAGGTTTTTGGTGTGCTTGTGTTGTGTGTGTGTTTTTCGGAAAAGGAATTTGTTTTGTTTTGTTGACTGTCAGGATTGTGGTTTGTCGGGCATGTGAACCTTCGTGTTTTTGAACTGTCGGTTTTGTGGTGTTGGTGATCTCGTTGCCTGTGTTTTTGCTTGTCGGTGTTATCAGGTAGATCCGTTCTGCTATATAAGTTTATCATAACAATATTTTAATCTCTCCCTGATATTATGCCTTTTTTTCTGCAGTTATTTTTGGCTGTGTCTGGAATTATGCTGAGAGGTTAGGAGGTTGGTAGTGCCTGTGAGAATGTTGCACGATGTCCAGATGTTTATTATTTCTGGTCTGTTCTTCCACAAAAATGTGGGATCATACAACACATGCTAGTACAAAATCTTATTCTATGATCATCATTAGTTCATAAGCCCATCATATTAAATCCCTAATGCATTTGTCTTGTGGTGTTTTTTCTTTGTCCAGATTTATTACAGCAATGTTTAACACTATCTCTGATGTTGCACCTTTTTCTGCTGTTCTTTTTGGCTTTGTCTAGAATTGTTAAGCAGATAGGTTAGGAGAGTAGTAGGGCTGCTAGAATGCTATAATGTTGTACAATATTTAGATATTTGGCTGGTAATTTTAGTCTGTTCCTCACCAAAAATGTGGGTTCATGCAATGCATGGTCCTGCAAAATCTGTTCTAGCATCTTTTAGTTCATAAGTACATTGTTTTAAATCCCTAATGGTACGCCTTTCTCTCATTTTTTAGTTGGTTTACTGTGTATATAATTATTTTGTTGAGAAATTATGGGGGGGCTGTGAGAATTCTGTAGAATGTATTCTTTTAATGCATGCTATTGCAAACCCTGCTATTCTAGTATCTTTCTAAGTTTATCATAACAATATTTTAAACTCTCCTTGATATTACGCATTTGTTCTGCAATTATTTTTGGCTTTGTCTACTATAATTATTGTGATGAGAGGTGGGGGAGTAGAGGATGGAAGAATGTTGCAGAATGTTTTCCTGATAGTTTTGGTCTGTTCTTCATTCACAGAATGATTATGTAGCATAATGTTGATGGCCATAGCTCTCAACATCTTGGCAAGATAAATCTGGAAAATTTCAAAAAGGATGGGGGACAAAGTCCCCAAAATAGGGACACATTTTAAATATTGCTCTTATAAAGTTAGAAAGTCTGGAATTAAATGTCTTGTGTTACCATGCATTTTTCTGAAGAATATGAAGTCTGAAACTCAAATGCCTGCCATTATAGTGAATTCAGTCCTCACTGATTTGTCACAAAAATCCAGAAAACCACAAATATTTTGAGGAGCAGATCAAAAATATGAGGCAAAAATCTGGACATTCTGTGAAAATCTGGACAGTTGAGAGGTATGTTGAGGGCTGAAGCTACTAGAAAAATGGACTTCATATTTCATATCCTCCATGTAATGTATGATACATTCCCTAGCTTTATGCTTTTGTCCAGAGTTCTTGTGCTAAGGGGTGGGGGCTTGTGGGAAAGTCTGTTCCAGATGTTTTACTTGGCACTTATGTTATGTCTCCCATAAATGGGGTCTATATTATAAGATCGACGTTTGAAAACATTGAACAACATATGGTCGATGTCTTCAAACCTAATAAAAAGACAAAAAAAAAATACCCTAATGGATAACTCCGAGACCGCACTACATTGCAGCAAATGGAAATCTCCCCATACGGAGATTTCCGTTTACACGCTTGAGATTCGGAGCATTTGATAGTCTTGTGTCGACAATGTCAGATTCGACATTGTTGGCTTTCGAGAATATAACATAGACCCCATAAATGAGGTTTACTAGCAAGTCCATGATTTTACTCCTTTCCTCTACAAATGAGTTTGGTTTGTTCAGAATTGTGTGCCAAGAGATTGAGAGGTAGTGGGTAGGTGTATGAAAATGTTGTACATGTTATGCAGTGCCTGCCATTGTAATCACATTCCTGAATTTGGTTAGTTTGTGATTAAAGTGGAAATAGTTTTGGGGAATATCCTGGTTTTTGCTCCATAACTTTTTTCTTGCCTCATATTTGGTGTGCTTCCCTTATAACTTGTGACTGTCTACCTAACCATTTGTTCTCTCAGACTTTAGTTGCCTATTCCAGGGATCTTATAATAGCAATATTTTAAGACTTTTCAGACCTCTTCACGTGTTTGGGAGGGTGAAAGGGGGAGAATTTTCTAGAAAAAGCTGAGGTTCACCTCCAGTGGTTAGTATTTAACTTAAAACTGTAATTTGGGCCTTTCCTATTAGGTTTTTTGCCTACTGGTCAGTCATTCTTCAGTCTTTCTGCCTATGGTACAATAGTAATTGATGTGAATGGAATTCATTATGCAATATGTATTTTGTAATACACTTTAGCTGTGCTTATTGCCTGCATTACAGTCATTCTTGCCTACTGGTCACTGTTACTCAGCAGGTTTTTGGCCTGTGATACAGTGTGTAACAGATGTCAATAGAAATGTTCTAATACATTTCAGTTGTGCCTACTGTATAGCTTGTCCCTATGAACAGCATTCATTACTGGCTGCTCATTCTTCTGTGCCTACAGTCATACTAATATGACTTTTTGGAACCTAATCCATTGTTCTGGTTTATATGCCTGCACTGCAGTTCTTTTGCCCACTTGTGCTCATTTCTGTTCAGTTCTACCTACAGTGCAAGATGGAATCAACTGGTCACTTCTTGTTGGGTGTGCATTGCACCATGGATTGTGTAGCTCTTAGTTGACTTGGGTGTGGCTGCTTCAGTTTTTCTGCTTAACCCGAATGCATTTTTTTTTTTGCAGTGGTCAGGCCTTAACACTGCTGTCATCATGTGTGCCATTGAAATATAAAAGTCAGTTGACATGAGAATTTACATTTTGTAAAACCTATCTTTCATATCAAGATGTAGTGCTACCTGGTTACAGACCATATGTTTTGGGTTATTTCCTTTTATTATGACTTTTTGTAGGAGTAGTAGTGCAATACAGTAGAGGATGCTTGGAGGGTAAATATATAATAGTGACTAACAGTTAGTGATTGTAGTTTGTAAGCAGAGAAGGCAAGTCTCACAGGCAGTGTGTTAAGGGAAAGGTTGTAGGTTTGTAGCTTGCCCTTAAAGTTAAGACACTTATTGCTTCCCCTGGTTGAGTAGCTTGGAGTTTGTATTTCACATAGTGTGGAAATGGGCACCTCAAAGTTGAGGGTTTGCCTCAGTGGATCCATTTAAATAAATCTGATGGGTGACATTCCACTATTGTCATGGGAGTTGTTTCTGTGTAATCTGGAAAATGGCATTCATAGAATGTGTTCAGAATGCTAACCTTTGTCAGACTGAGTTGAAATTATGCAGTCCAGGGTGGTCAAAGAATGTGGTGTAACATGTACCTGAAGTGTAGTGCTCTTTACTAACATTATGACAAATTTTAAGTTGGGTCATCAGAGATGGGAGATTCAGCAAAATGTCTGCCTTCAGGACATCACAGTGTTTCTGTATTATAGCCTACAGACTGTGAGCCCAGTATCCTTACCATAGAAAATGCCCACTCTGTTGTGGCTGCAGCACAGGCTACCTCCTGTGAACCTACAGCCATTACCACAAGATAAATTATGTAAACAAATGTGGATTCAGCTTTAGAAGTTCTGCCACGATCACCAGAGTTTGATACAGAACTTCTGTAGTGACAGCAGATGTGTCCTGTGACTTGCAGGGAGTATCAGGTGTATTATTTGAGGATCTAGGAACTTTCACAGACTTGATAAGAGATGCGTTTAGGGTAGTTGCCATTCAGCATGGACCTTGCAAGTGGTGTTTCAACAGTTCCCAGTCAATGAATAGAAAAGAAGATTTACATCAGAGAACTATTTCCATATGCTGACTAATGGGGAGAGAGCAAAATGCACTTGGTTGACATATTCATTCTCAGAAGATGCACTGTTTTGCTTTTCATGCAAATTATTTGGAAATTCTAATCATCTTCTCAGGTCAGGTGATTACAGAGCATGGAGAGAGATGTCAAAAGCTTTACACAGCCATGGCTGAGCACCAGAGCATGCAGCATGCATGCTGAAGTGGAAGGAACTAGACAGTAGAGTAAAGAGTTGACAGCCAATGATTGAAATAAGGCAAGCAGTGGTTGAAAAAGAGATAATTCACTGGCATGGTGTGTTAGAATGCATTATAACTATTGTCCAATACCTGGTCAGACTGGAACATGGCATTCTGTGGTATGAGTGATGCACTTTACACTGTGGCAATGGCAATTTCTTAGGCCAAGTGCAGCTTTTGTCACAGTTTGATTCTATCATGGCTGAACATTTGCATTGTATTAGGAATAACGAAGGAATGGATCATTATCTTGGGAAGGACACACAGAGTGAAATTATTCATCTGATTGCAAATGCTACTTTAAAGACCATTGTAGGGAAGGTGAAGGATGCTAGGTACTTTTCCGTGATTCTTGATTGCATACCAAACATCAACAATCAACAGCAAATGACTGTAGTAGTTAGGTATGTGGACATTTCAAGGACTGGAGCCACAGTTGAGGAACACTTTCTGAGATTTTTGCCTGTGATTGATACAACCAGAGCAGGACTTACAGAAGCACTTCTTCACTCTGCAAAATCATCAGCTGGACATTACCGACTGTCGAGGAGAAGGATACAACAATGGCAGCAACATGAACAGGAAATGAGCTGGAGTGCAGGCCTGCATAAAACAGATGAATTCAAGGGCTTTTTATCTGCTATGTGCCTGCTATAATTTAAATCTTATAGTTAGTGATGGGGCACATTCATCACTACGGGCAGTGTCTTTCTTTGGATGTCTGCAGAACATTTATGTACTCTGTTCAGCATCAACAAGCCGATGGCAGATCTTGAAATGATACATAAACATCACTGTGAAGCCACTGTCTGAGACTCGCTGGGAATGTAGGATAGACTCTATCAAGGCAGAATGATTTCAGTTGAAGTGAGTCATGGAAGCATTACAGGAGATGGGTGAAGCTTTACGTACAAGTGATACTGCAACATATCAACAAACAAGGGGACCGTGCTCGGAAATTATGTCATAACAATTCATTGTATGTTTAGTGATTTGGTATGATGTGCTGACAGAAGTAAATCATGAAAGCAAAGTTCTACATAGTCCATCAGTTGATATTTCTACATGTGTTAAAGTGCTGGTGTCAATTATGGACTTGCTGAAGAATTACCGAGAGACAGGATTTAAATGTGTCATGGGTGAAGCCTCCATGATAGCAGAAGAACTGGATGTTGGCACCACATTTCAGGAAGAGAGGCAGAGGAAAGTAAAATGCTTCTTTGACTATGAAGGAGAGGACGAGACTGTACAGGATCCAATGGTAAAACTACGTGTAGAGTTCTTCAATGCGCTGCTGGACACAACAATACAATCATTTACAGACCAGTTTGAGCAGCTTTCAGAGTTTGATAAGGCATTTGGATTTTAATAAATACTAAAGCCTTGAGTGAAGTTGCAGGAGACACATTGATCCAACAGTGTAAGGCTGTAAAAGAACAACTGACTGACAGATAAGAGGCCACTATACTTCTTAACCACTAAGTGCAAGAAATATGGACAAAGCCTAACAAAATGAGGGGACAAAGGCCCAAAAATAGGGACAGATTTTAGATATTGCTCTTATAAACTTAGAAAGTCTCTTGAGTAACAGGGTTTGTGTTAACATACATTTTCTGAAGGATTTGAAGTCTGAAACTCAAACATATGTCATTATTTATTGACTTCAGTCCTCAGATCACCCAGTGGTTTGCCAGAAAACCACAAATTTTATGAGGAATAGACCAAACATATGAGGAATAAATCTGGACATTCTTCAAAAATCTAGACAGTTGAGAGGTATGGTGGCCACTGTGACATTGATGACTCTGACCTTGGACATAAACTGAAAAGCTTTTCTCAAATAATTGATAATGAATCATCACCACTGACTGTGTTACATTTCCTCAGTCACAACCACTTGCAAGAGATCTATATACTTATGTTTCATTTGCATTTATTTGACTGCACCTATTGCAATGGCAACTGCAGAATGCAGCTTTTCTAAACTGAAACTCATAAAGACATACCTATGTTCGTCAATGAGTCAGGAGAGACTTTCAGATTTAGCTGTGCACTCAATTGAGCATGAAGTGGGACAAGGTTTATCACATGACAACATCAATGAAGACTTTGTCGTGAAAAATATTTTTAAGATCCCAGTAAAACTCGAGGTATGTGCTCATACTTAAATCTCAGATACAGTAGCATCTTAGCCTGGCTTGTATAGTGTGCTGTATCGTATCTTCATTGATTTTTGCTTACTCCATCAGGTAGGACCAAGTAGTATAAGGAGGATGAAACTAGCAGGATTTGTTGAGGCAAAGGCAGCTAGGAAGAGCAGGGCTCATTGTGAGGTCAGGACCATTGGGAGTGGTAGGACTCATCGTTAGGCCAGGACAGTTGGTAGTGGCAGGACTCGTCGTGAGGCCAGGACACTTATGGGAGAGAACCAAGGTTTATTCTAAGGAAGGAGTATATTGGTCTATAAATGATGTTGTGAAGGAAGACAAATGTGAATAAGGGGAGGGGACTGGAATAAAAGCATGTCTAATGGGAATGCTCTATACTTTTAAGTACTTTCTGTAGACAAAGTTGTTTTGAGACATTCAAGTTGTGTACAAGTTGGACAGAGGTAGTGATAGGAAAAACATCAAGAAGGAGGCTTAAAGAGAAAGTAATTTTATGGAAAAGATGATGCTGTTGGGGAATAATCTGCTTAAGTTGTGAACACTAATTAATGTATGTAGGGTTTTGCACAACACAAACAGCAGGGTAAAATAAGTGTTTCTTCTCGGCAATGTCTGTTTGATGGAACCTCCCTCGAATGAGAACAGTTAATGATGGAAAAGGGCATCTGGTCTCACAGTAGAAAGGGCAGCCATGTCACACCTCAATAGTATGTTGTCAGTATAAGTTTTATTTAATTTGGGCACACCATAGCTACAGTCCTAAAAGTTAAGCTAGGTTAGCTGAGCTGTGCTCATTCCCACTACAGTGCTAAAATTCTCTTCCAGAAAGCAGAAACTGAGGAAGAACATTATAATGTTTCTTTGACTCAGCTGCCTCATGTTGCAAGATTTCCCTTTAGTTTTATTTACATTTTTCAGCTCAAAGACTGGTACAGTAACACGCTTCTTAAGAATCTGGGTGCAGTTCCATTCACTGATCAGTAGAACTGATTTGAGTGGTAGCTGCAAAATCTATGCATATTATTGAAATGTATTGTCTGATCGCAAATTGTTTCAACAAAGATGGTGACCAATGTCCTGTCTTTGTCTAACTGGTAAAGATCTAGAGGTCATATTGTCACCTCTTAAGGCACCAGCACTTTCACAGTTCAGAATGGTTTAACGTCTAACGTCCACTGTTTTAGTGGTTTTCTAGTATTCTTATCACGATCAAATGTACTACAACAATATGTAGTAAACAAAGATCTGACTAACACAGAGGGCAATGAAAATGTAAGCGCTTTAGCCAAATGCATCTTCTCAGAAGCAGCATCATAGGGTAACCACTTTATACAGAATTTACGGAACTTAACCAAACCTGTTTCTACACCACACTTTAAACATGCCTCTACTCCAGCATCTAACAGTAGTAGCACAGATGCAAACATAACCCACATGTCTAAAGACAGGAAACTGATTGCAAAGATTTGTGTGATTTGGAGTTTACCTACTACCTAAGGTCTGCAACCCAGGACAGCCAGAGACTACAACAACCAGGGCTGTTTTTCAAGACGAAAATCGACCAACCATGTAATGTAGAAGTTTTAAAGTATTTATCTAAAAAAAAGTTGAATAATCTATTTGGCACACAGTAAACTTTGTGTGTGTGTGTGTGACAACATCTCTAATTTATGTGAAAAACAGTTATTGTAGCCATCCCTATCATGAAATATATGAACTATAACAAAATACCAAACAGGTCTGCACATCTTCTTTGCTTATTTCTAGCTTTAAAACATCCAACCGTCATGTTGCCTTATTAAACAATCAAAGTTAGGCTTTGAGTGAAGTGTCTTTCAGTTGCCATGGCAGCATGACAGATGCCATATTATAGAATGCTGTCATGGAATAATAAAAGTCAAGAATACTGTTCTTAAGACAAAGGGATAGAACACTGCCACCAGCCAGCACTATAAAAAAGATAACTCACCCATAGCACTGCTTAAACCTCATCTGCTAGTTATCAAAGCTTCACTTGTCTTGTTGAGGAGTTAAAGAGTGTGCTGTTTTAAATATCTCTGCGTTGGACATCTGCGTTGATGCAAAGTCCTATTTAGTTGGCTGACACATGTTGTGGGCGGGGTGCGGCTGGCCTAAACAACTTTTCTTTTTTCTCTGACTCCAAGTCACTGACAGGCAGTCAGGCACTGTCTTGTGATGCTAATGTCATCATGTATGCCCAGTGTTGTGCTAGTTACTTATAAAAGTAATAAGTTACTATTACTAGTTACTTTTAAGTGAAAGTAATATATTACTATTACTTTTCTAAAAAAGTAATATATTACTATTACTAGTTACTAAATAAAGTAACTAGTTACCTTTGAGTTACTTTTATATAAGTATAGTTTATCAATTCTCATATTCAGAATTACTCAAACAGTACTTGTGTGTGAGGAATACATGCTTACTGCACATGAATACAAGTGTATTAAAGTTGTATACACAGTGTTACAATAATGATGAATAGCATTTTACAGTTTACTCAGTCCCACAGACTAGGCTTTATAATCAGAGTCACAATTTAATACTTAAACCAAAGTACATACAGCCAGCAACACAAGACCTATAACAAGTTACAACCCATCAAATTTTCAACAACATACATTAGGCTACTCTACTAAAACTAATGCTGAGGATGCAAAAATGCTTACAGAAAATGTCATATAGGTCTAACAAAGTCAACCAAACTATCACAACCGAGTAAGCAACCGGCACTCTCAAGCAATCAGAAAAAAATCAGAGAAATACAGCACAGTATGAACAACTCAATTTTCATGTGTTACACTTTGTTTTCCCTCTGCAGAAACATACCTTATGTTTTTAGAGTTTGAGTTTTAAAAAAGAAGATACAAATAAATTCCCTCTCTCCCCAACCTGAGAATAAGTTAAACCAAACAAGTCAAATAGCTAAACTGGCAACACCTACTTCACACTCAGTCAGTTTACAACAAATTGCACATTCCCTCTCCAACCTCTCTCACACACAGTTTCTTCAGCTTTCATACATGTATTCACTCATTCTTTCTGTCTCCAATCTCACAAACACACACACACACACACACACACACACACACACACTTCAGCTTTCATATATGCATTCAGTCACTCTTTCTTTCTCCGACCTCTCACACACACTCTCTTTACATTTTACAGCACAATGCACAAACACTAATAGACATCTGCTAAACAAAGCAATACTGTCTCACAATGACAATAGACTTGGCATTAAAACGTCTCTGCCCTTGAAACTCACATTCATTGAAACAACATTGAAACCCACACCACATCCAAAAAAAAATGCATCTGGCCAGTGGTGAATAAAGATTATCTTTGGGCTGTTTTCAAATCATTGGCCCCTTGCACACAAAACAAGAAACATACACATGTTCTTTTCTTTGCTACACCTTCCTGATTATATTAAATTATATTCCTTGTATAATACAGCACACTTGTTATACAGAGCGCATTATACATTTATTGTTTGAACATTTTTCCAGTAGGCTGTACTGTAGGCAGTGAAACAAAATGCATGAACCAATAATGACAAAACTGCCCAATTCAGAATATTTCCACAATAAAAGTCTACTTCCACACCCACACTATAAATAGAATGACAGTAGTGTAAGCCATAGGCATCTTGCACAGCTTGTCACACTTATTTTCAATATCAGTGTTTTTGGGGGGCGAACAAAAGGCCAAAAACCAGAGACACATTTTAAACATTGCTTGTATACTTTTGGAAAGTTGCTAAAATAAAATGTTGTGGTATCACCATTTCACTGGCAAGATTTGAAACCAGAACCATGTGCACTACAGTCAACAGTGCAACATACCATTATGCCAAAGCTATTAATCTTTTCACCTACTAAACTTCAAGAATCTTGACTATCATAAACCCACTTTGATATTTTGCATCTTTCATATAAATCAGGTGAATATTTTTGAAGGAGGTTAACAAACGTTTCTTCTGATTGCAAAAATAAGCTTATAAAATAATCTTGTAAGGTGCTGCATAATGTTTCTATCAGTTTGTAGCTGTTGGTATTTATTTTAGTATTGTGTCCCATGACCATTTATTAGCTCTACCAGTGATACAGCCCAAGCATATACTATTTAGAGGAGCCCAAATAGGCATTGCCATACAGACCAGGAATAAGTCACCTCTAAGTATCCTATTAGACACATGATATTGTTACATTTCCTGAACCATTTCGGGCATCTCCATCCTCCGCTCTCCTTAAATCTGTAAGAATTACTTAGTACTTATTATTCCAGAGGGCCTACTCTTACTCTTGGGAAGGTGTAAGCAGATATCCAACAGAGTAAATACATCCTCTTCGCATAAGATCTTCCTTTTATTTACTTTACTCTTTGAAATATATCTTCTTCTTTTATTAACATTTTATTATACAGCTCCATAAAAGCAGTACATCCTACAAATTCCCATTTTTTCACTTTTCCTTACTGCATTAATAAACTGCCTTCCTCTAAGCTAGTATATAGTGATTTGTCTAACTTGACATTGAAGAAATTCCATTGTATTGAGCCTATGGCTACTTGAAGTATAAGTCTGACTTTTACATTATTCATCGTATCAGACTTGTATGTTGACATAGGCATGCACATATGTTCTCAAGGCAGGGCTGTTGAGAGCTTAGCTTCGGTATTCTTAAAAAACTAACAGTTTCCAGATATTTAAGGTCTTTTAAACATTTTATGCTGAACTTAAGGCTGTCTTATACTACCTGAGATAACAATAACCTATGAAGAGTTTGAAAATGAGTTAATGTAGTGCTTCTATGCATAATTTAAAGTAAGACCTGATAGTCACTATTCAGAAAATGTAGTAGCACTTTGCTTTCAGGCTAAACTCAGTTTTCCCTTTGAAGAAGTTGTACTAAACTGGCATAATCTGTAATAAAAGTTTGCAAGAAGAGAGTGCACTAAGTTGTAATTACGTGGAAAAAAGTTAATGGTTGCATCTCTCTCTCTCTCTCTCTCTCCCTCCCTCCCTCCCTCCCTCCCTCTACAGATATATACTTACACATACACACACACACACACACACACACACACACACACACACACACACACACACACACACACACACACACCCTTCCCCCAAACATAATTCCTAATAAATACAAAGGTTTCCTTACTGCAAGTCCATTCCTGCTCACATTTCATTCAGTTAAATCCATTCGGGTGCCATTCCCATTCACAGAGCATTTGAGCAGCCAGAAATTTGTGCATGATATGAGCTCCTTGAGCTCAATTCCAACAGGCTGGTAGCCCTGACAGAGCTGATGTTATCACGCACGTGATGACAGCAGCGCACAAAGCATGAAAAATAAAAAACAAAGAGAGAAAAAAATTGGAAATGAAGGGGTGCCATTTGGGAATCATGGCACCCCTTCATTTGGACAAAACACATACACCCACACATGTGGATGCACACGGACCAACCCAGGCAGTATGTACAACACAAAAAGAGGTCCAGCACAATGGGTGAGAAACTTGAACCTATTTATTTAGGTAGCATGAAAAACAAAAAGCAAACTGGTTTCGGCATCAGCCTTCCTCAGTGCATTAACACAAAGAAAAATACTCAATCGTTAAAATACATGACATCATTAGCATTCACAAAAATTATTGGTTGGATATACCACTATGACAATTCATTCAGACCAGGTTTAAACAAATCCCCTAGCCTGATGATCCAACCTGTTTCTTTACTATTTAAAACAGTGTGCCAACCAACTTTAGAAAAATTAGAACCCTGAACCCTGTCACTCACAGTAAATGTAAATCTAACTGTCTTATGGGCCAAGGTGTGCTTAAACAAAGCATTAGTGGCTCTCCTGTTCCTGACCTCACTGAGGTGTTCGGACATCTGAAGCCTCAGTGTTCTAGATGTTTATCCAACATAAAACTGCCGAACAGGAACAGGTAGCCAAATACACAATCTATTCACTACTACAATTTCAAAAACATAACATGTTGTAGACCTTGGGGGTGTTAGAACTGGTGAATGTTTTAGTTTTGAATATGTGGGGACATGCCGAACAATGTCCACAAGGAACACATCCCTTAACCCTATTTCCAAATATGGTCGACTGCTGAAGTGTACGCGGAACCTTACATTTATAATGACTAAAGCGGGAACCTAAGTCAGCCTCCTGCGAAAGGAAAATGAACAAGAAAAAGACAGAATATCATTAAGTTTGCTTTTGGCCTTTAAGATATCCCAATATGGATTAATAACCCGCTTAAACATCTGGAAATTCCTACCAAAAGTGGTTACTAATCGAATGGGCTGTTGTTCATCCCTGTCGACATCAGATATTTTATACTGTAACAGCTCCACTCTAGATTGTTGTCTAACCTGATCCATAGCCTGACAGATGTTATTGTCTTTATATCCCCTCTGGGTAAACCGGTTATGCAAATCCTGTTCAAACCGGGCATATGTGTCCTGTATAGAACAAATGTGGCGCATCCTCAAAAATTGCGACTTGGGTATATTGTGGATGATGTGGGTGGGTGGAGTGGGGGTGATGACTACCAGCATGTAATAATGTATTGTACTGGGGATATTTTCAAAACACTTCAGTTTGGAGGGTGTGATCAGGATTCCTAATAACCATCACATCTAAAAAGGTGATGGATTCTTTATTGAAATTCAAGGTAAATTGTATACTCCATTTATTCTGGTTGTGGTATTCAACAAATTCCTGTAGAAAAACCAAATCCCCCCCCCCACTCCATCCAGCAATCATCAAAGTAGAGCTGCCAGATATCAATTTCTTCAAGAAATAAATTGTGTGAAACATCAAAAATGAGCTGATGTTCAATATAGCCCATAAACAGATTTGCATAAATGCAGGCAAAAGATGCTTGCCAAAAGCATTTACCAAAAAAGTGAAACACATTTTTGGTCAATATGTGTTCAGTTAAACATACCAAAAATGTATTGAATCTGGGGGGATAGATATTAGCCTAAACCAACCAAAATTGCAACGCCTCAAGCCCAGCCCAATGTGGAATGCTAGTGTATAATGAGGACATGTCCAAAGTGCACATTAGCCATTCAGGCTCTAATTGCATGTTCTCAGTGATTGTAAAAAATTGGTTGTGTCCTGAATTCTAGCACGAACTAGGGGCAACAGGGGCTGTAAGTATTTTGTCAAATAGGCTGACAGGGGTTCAGTCAATGATCCACGTCCAGAGACTATAGGTCTACCTGGGGGATTGGACAAATTCTTGTGTATTTTGGGTAGATGATACAGATATTAAGATTGGGGGTCAGAAACTGTTAGATGGTAAACAGTTGTTTTATTAATAATGCCCTCCTCCAAAGCCAAATTCGAAAAATTATCAATTTCTTTCTTGAATTGTAGTGTAGGATCTAGTGGCATGCCCATATAAAATTGTCCATCCCCCAACTGTCTCTCCCTTTCCGCCAAATATTTGTCCCAATCCATAATTACTATTGCCCCTCCCTTATCAGCTGGTAATATGACTAGATCTTGTCGGGCTATGAACTGTTGCATAGCTAGTTGTTCAGACTTAGTTAGATTGTAATGGATGTTTGGCATAAGGGATTGGTTAAAGTGTAAATTTTTTAACACACAAGCTTTAAAAATGCCTACATATTTATCCATAGGTGGAACAAAATTACTCCTGTGGAACTGAAAATCAGTAGATCTTTGGGTATTTTCTTTATCCCATAAAAACAGTCTTAAATTCAATAGTCTACAGAAATTCAAAACATCATTCACCAATGAGTTTTCATAAACAAAAAAAGCCATTCACAAAATCGAGTCCTCTACTGAGTAGTTTTATTTCACTTTCTGAAAGAATATAACTGGAAATATTGTGTACATTATTTTCCAAACCTAATGAGGTATTATTAGGTCCAACAACTGTTGTAGATTGTTTATTTGCCCTATGCTTCTTCCCACCCCTGCGTCTGCCTCCCCTAAAGGGTCATTGCTGGGGTGTCTTTTAGCAATGTGAGAGTCAGAAAGAGGGGTGAAATCAATGTTGGTAGCTGAAGAAGCTGAAGAAGATTCATCCCCTGAGGTGTTACTGGGTCCATTGCGGCCCTTTTTTAATATTGATCGTTGTCTTTTCATATTAGGCCCAAATTTCTTCCTATCAGAGTCCGCAAACCTAACATTTTTCTGTTGAGCCCCAAAGGGTTTACCCCCTTCATAATCCATCACATCTCTGTTAAACTTATGTAACTTTCTGTTTTTCAGTTGTTGTTCAAGGACCAACAAGTCCTTGGTTAACTGGTTGAAATATTTAGGGAAAAACGATTCCCCCTCAAACTGTTTGATCTCCTCATAAGTAGACTGTACTTCAACACAAAATTTATCAATGGTCCTTTCATAATGGGGAATAAGAGTTTCCACAAACATCGAAGTTCGATATGGGCAATTCTACAAACAAGGATACGGATGCGAGCCGAAGGGCGGATTTGTAATGAGTTTCACTCCTTTGCTAATTTAAGTACAACAACCACTGGAACTGCCAATTTTTTAAAGATGGGGACATTTAATGACTTTTACAATTAAATTCCTTTGGTTTGAGCTTACCGCGGATGCGGCTGCTCAGATCTATGGTGATTTGTTTTTTTGGGGGTCTGAACTGGGGGCTAATGCCAATGTGACAGGTGAAATTATTTTACATTATTCTTACACATCCCATTGTGGATAATGATCTTACATATCTAAAAAAAGGGGTATGTATGGGATGTTTAAAGGTTTTTTCAACATTGATGTATGATGCATGAATGTATTGGGCATAATTGATATATGAGCCTTACATGGTGTTATTATCGCAGGTTTTTGACCCATGGCAGACATTTTCTAAATGTGAGGTCAAGGCATTGTTTTTTTATTGTCTATATACATAAACAAATTTTGCTGTAGATTCATACTTGTTCCCTGTCTTGAGGGGTTTGGATTAGCTCCAGTATCAATCGAAGGTTATTCAAGTGTATTCCTTTGTGCAATTCTATGCTTAAGAATGGGCACAACAACCAATTTAGTAGTTTTTAGGAGGTTTTGATTAGAACAAATTTTGTATAGTGATTTACCATCTCAACAGTCTGACTGTTTTGTATTGCACATTGAATGCATTTCAGAGGCCTCATTGGCTCCCTTTTGACAAGTGATTTTTTGGGGGTCCTTTTTGCCAAACTTTAATATAATTGGCCTTTTTATTAATGCCTTTAACAATATATGTATGTTTTGTTCTAATAACCTACAGGTCTCTGTTAATACTGTATATATAGGTGTTTGCATATAACTGCTTTTCGGATGTTGGATATTATGACTATTTTGGATACTGTTTTTTTCTTATTTATGAACATCTTAACTGAACTATTGCTGCATTTATGGTAGATATTATGTGTAGCATTACAAGTTCAGTGGTCCATATTGCCACTATTTGTGCTGGCTGTTGGATATTATGATTATTTTGGATACAGGTTTTCCTTATACTTCTGATTATTTGAATTGAACTATTGCTACATTTATGCCACCTGTTTATGTGTAGTTGGTACTATTCAGTGGTCCATTAATTGTTAACATCTATGTCTGTTTGTTTATCCAGGCACAATCATTCATCTAAGGGTGAATATTAGAGTTACCAGATGAGTTTTTACATTTATTTAGGATGGATTTTTCCAGACTTTTGCTAGGTCTAGCAGCAGACAGGGATGATTTATTAGCCTTTGGACTTGGGCCCAGTAGTAAGGGAATACTTTGGGGGGTTTGAATCCGATATCTGTGCCAGTATGTTCTCGAAGTTGACCAAGAGCATGAAATCCTTGAGGACTAACGTCTGGCATTTGAAGTTATTTGAAGCCTATAGGGTTAGAGGGATTTCTCCCCATGGGCTCCAACCATGGATCAGTATGATGGATGATATATTATTGGATGAATGGGCTCAGGCCCAACATAAGGCTTCAGTGATGTTTGCAGAAACTCTTACTCCCCATTATGAAAGGACTATGGATAAATAAATATGTGGGCATTTTTAAAGATTGTGTGTTAAAAGATTTACACTTCAACCAATCCCTTATGCCAAACATCCATTACAATCTAATTAAGTCTGAACAACTAGCTATGCAACAGTTGATAGCCTGACAAGATCTAGTCATATTACCAGCTGGTAAGGGAGGGGCAATAGTAATTATGGATTGGGACAAATATTTGGCGGAGGAGGAGAGACAGTTGGGGGATGGACAATTTTATATGGGCATGCCACTAGATCCTCCACTACAATTCAAGAAAGAAATTGATAATGTTTTGAATTTGGCTTTGGAGGAGGGCATTATTAATAAAACAACTGTTTACCATCTAACAGTGTCTGACCCCCAATCTTAATATCTGTATCTTCTACCCAAAATACACAAGAATTTGTCCAATCCCCCAGGTAGACCTATAGTCTCTCGGACGTGGATCATTGAATGAACCCCTGTCGGCCTATTTGATAAAATACTTACAGCCCCTGTTGCCCCTAGTTAGTGCTAGAATTCAGGATATGACCAATTTTTTACAAATCATTGAGAACATGCAATTAGAGCCTGAATGGCTAATGTGCACTTTGGACGTGTCCTCATTATACACTAGCATTCCACATTGGGCTGGGCTTGAGGCGTTGCAATTTTGGTTGGATCAGGCTAATATCTATCCCCCCCCGATTCAATAAGTTTTTGGTATGTTTAACTGAACACGTATTCACCAAAAATGTGTTTCACTTTTTTGGTAAATGCTTTTGGCAAGTAAAGGGTATGGCCACGGGGACATCTTTTGCCCCCATTTATGCAGATCTGTTCATGGGCTATATTGAACATCATCTCATTTATGATGTCACACAATTTATTTCTTGAAGAAATTGACATCTGGTGGCGCTACTTGGATGATTGCTGGATGGTGTGGAGGGGGGATTTGGTTTTCTTACAGGAATTTGTTGAATACCTCAACCAGAATAAATGAGGTATACAATTTACCTTGAATTTCAATAAAGAATCCATCACCTTTTTAGATGTGATTGTTTTTAGGAATCCTGATCACACCCTCCAAACTGAGGTGTTTCAAAAATATCCCCAGTACAGTACATTATTACATGCTGGTAGTCACTCCCCCCACATCATCCGCAATATACCCAAGTCACAATTTTTGAAGATGCGCCACATTTGTTCGACACAGGACACCTATGCCTGGTTTGAACAGGATCTGCATAACTGGTTTACCCAGAGGGGATATAAAGACATTAACATCTGTCAGGCTAGGGATCAGGTTAGACAACAATCTAGAGTGGAGCTGTTACAGTATAAAACATCTGATGTCGACAGGGATGAACAACAGCCCATACGATTAGTAACCACTTTTGGTAGGAATTTCCAGACGTTTAAGCAGGTTATTAATCAACATTGGGATATCTTAAAGGCCAAAGGCAAACTTAATGATATTCTGTCTTCTACTTGTTCATTTTCCTTTCGCAGTAGGCTGACATTAGGTTCCCACTTTAGTCATTATAAACGTAAAGTTCCGCCTACACTTCAACAGTCGACCATATTTGGAACTAGGGTTAAGGGATGTGTTTCTTGTGGACATTGTTCCGCATGTACCCACATATTCAAAACTAAAACATTCACCAGTTCTAACACCCCCAAAGTCTACGATATTTTATGTTTTGGAAATTGTTGTAGTGAATGGATTGTGTATTTGGCTACCTGTTCCTGTTCGGCGTTTTATGTTGGACAAATGTCTAGAACACTGAGGCTTGGCCCATAAGACAGCTAGATTTACATTTACTGTGATTGACAGGATTTAGGGTTCTCATTTTTCTAAAGTTGGTTGGCACACCATTTTAAATAATAAAGAAACAGGTTGGATCATCAGGCTAGGGGGTTTGTTTAAACCTGGTCTGAATGAATTGTCAAAGTGATATATCCAACCAATAATTTTTGTGAATGCTAATGATGTCATGTATTTAAGGACTGGGTATTTTTCTTTGTGTTAATGCACTGAGGAAGGCTGATGCCAAAACCTGTTTGCTTTTTGTTTTTCATGCTACCTAAATAAATAGGTTCAAGTTTCTCACCCGTTGTGCTGGACCTCTTTTTGTGTAACCCCTTCATTTGGACCCAAAAACCGAGTAACACAAAAATTAATGCACATTTGCATTACTAGTTACTAAAAAAAGTAACTTATTACTATTACTGCATTACTATATTGAAATGTAATGCCTAGTGTTACTAGTTAGTAAAAAATGTAACATATTACAGTAACGCGTCACTCCCATCACTGTGTATGCCCATGCACATTGATGGCGATGCATAATTATGTCAGTGGTAGGTAAAAATTAAAAAAAAATGGGGATTTGATGGGGCACTCGGGAATTCATGGCACCCCATTATTTTGCCCTCAAAACCATTAAATTCAGAGGAATTCGGTATGGTTGAGGGATATAGGTGCGTGGTATATGCTTGTATTTGAAATTGGCATCTACTGTATTATAATGCCTAGAAATCTACTGTGAGTTACAGTTGCAATGACAGTATTATCTGCTGACTTCATGGTGAAATATTGCTTTTTATTTTGGAAACTTTTTCGAGGTAAAAAGCATTTACTTAGTTTTCTTGGGGGTTGTAGAATAACATATATGTTGTACTTTTTAAGAAGCATTTCTAAGAATATGTATATAGAAATAACAAGCACGTGCTATCTTCAGTGCCATTTTGTGAGTACAGCCAGAGTGTGACCATCTATGCATGAGACAACTAGTTTTGTATATAAGTTTATGTTTGTATATAATAAAGCTGCTTGAACAGAACCCACAATGTTCGCCTACTTCATCCTGACTGGATGAGCAGCTTGGTGTCAGAATCGGGATTCCAGAGACTGCTTTTCATTGCCATGAGATGCAGAGTCAACAGTGAAGGCAAAGTAAGTGAACCAAATGCAAAAAAGGGCCATAAACAAACCAAAGGTAATGCAAACTTGCAAGAATTATTTATTTTATAAAAAAGATAAAACAGAACATTTCAAAGGCACAAAATGCATTACTAAGCAAACTAATAGCATGGAAATGTTTAAGCAAACAAGAAGCATAAAAAGTTTATTAATTAAATGAAATGTTTGAAATTAAGATATTTGATAAAACAAGCATCAGAAAAGCACATAAAGGGTTCAGAATTACCTCCGAATTGGAAAATGAACATGTTTAAAGTAAAACAAGCATGTTTAGAGCAAGGTAGCCCGCAGGATTTTTTGCAGGGGGGTGCAAACCCAAACTCCGCTCACACAGCCACATCCCCTCTGCTGCCCCCACCCACCCCTGCCTGCGCAGCCATTCCAGTGTCCCAATACTTGGCTATTTTTCCCCATTTGTCATAGACACTGTTCAAATCTCTCAGTGTGCATACTGTTTTATGCTTTACTTCTACAATGATTACAGATATTTGGATTTCATTTACAACTTTTATTTCAAATTTTATAGCACAAACACTGATAGACATTTACTAAACCTAAACAAAGCAATAGTCTTACAATGAAAAGAGACTTAGCATTAAAACTTCTCTACCTTTGAAACCTACACTCACCGAAACAACATTGAAACCCGCATTCAAAGAAAATGCATCTGGCCAGTGGCAGGGTAAGTTTACCTTTGGTCTGTTTTCAAATCATAGACTCCTTGCACACATTTTTAGAACCGTGTAAAAGTTATTTGATTCACCTTCCTGACTGTATTAATTATACTATATAATAATTGAATTATATCCCTTGTATAATACAGCACCACTTGTTAGAGTGTGTTTTAAATTTATAGTTCTGAACATTTTTCCTTTAAGCAATGAAACAAATCATATGAACCAATAATGACAACCTGCCCAATTCAGAACATTTCAACCATAAAAGGGCCACTCTACTCAAACTTCTGTCATACAATCCACCAATATCAATCAATATGCAGAATCTTTGCAGAAGTAAAACTCATCTGAATAATTCCACATTAAAGAGATCTGAAACCAGTGAAGAGGTTGTTGCTAGAAAACCACTTTATATTTCAGTGTTTCATCTACAAATTCACTGCCTGCTGCCCTTGAAAAATAAATTGCCTATGTTATATTAAAAAAATGGTAAGCTGGTATATTGCAATATGGAATGGATGGCAAGCTGAAAAACAAGTTAATAGTTATTAGGCATCTCATCCAAAGGAGGACATACACCCCCTTAAAATACAAATCTACATGTTGTGGGAGTAGAACCTACAGCCCTCTGTATCAAGATGCAAGTAAGCTACCTGCTGTGCTGCTTTAAAAATTCTATACCACAATAGTGATACTATTTGCTAAACAAAACAGTTGCACATTTTAAGCAGGCTTAGCACGAACAGCAGTAAAACTCTCTTCTCTTGAAGCTCACAATTCCTTGAAAATGCACTTGAAAATAAATTCCAGCTGCTAACTCTAGGGCATTTCACTCTCTTTAACACACACCTCAACCTCTAAGTGCAAGAAATCTGGACAAAGCCTAAAGTAAATAGGAGCAGATTATAAATATTGCTCTCATGAACTTAGAACATTGCTAGAATAACAGGATTTATGTTAGTATGCATTTTTCTAAAGGATATGACATCTAAAACTCAAATGTCTGTCATTATTTAGCAACTTCAATGCTTTTTAGGAGGAATATGGGGCAAAATCTGGACATTCTCGAAAAGCCTGGACAGCTGAGGGGTATGCTTCCTCCTTCTTATACATACATACATACAGACACACATACATACACCACACATGCACACCATACCTCTCAATCTGTTAACACAAGAAATCTGGACAAAGCCTGTTATAATGTTGGGGATAAAGGCCCAAAACTAGGGACACATTAGAAAGTTGCTAGAATAAAAGGATTTATATTAGAATTAAATTTTCTGAATAATATGAAGTCCAAAACTGAAATGCATGTCATTATTTATTAACAACTATATTCAGATATAGTTGGTTACCTCAGTACTCACCATGGCTTGCATTTTCTCCTCACTTGAAAGGCCCACTCTGCTTAACTTGTGTATTATTTCCTCAGTCACTTCACCGTGGGTTGCAAGGCAGCTTCATCACTAGTGTGTGCACAAAATATAATGCCTTCAATGAGTCTTGCAAGAAATCACATGCAATCATCATGGCACAAAGGTTCTACTGAAGATGCTTCCAATTTTTCTTATACACGAACACGACAGAAGCCAGAAACAGCTGTTATTCCACAGCTAGATGCAGCAGTAGCAAAACAAATTGCAAAGAACCAAAATAAATTGGAACCAATTGCATCTACCATTATTTACTGTGCAACCCATGACATTCCTCTCTGTGGAAAAGAAGGCTCTGGTGGAAATTTGTGTTACTTGTTAGATTTTCGTATTGAAGCTGGTGACACAATACTGAAACAGCACAGTGAAACAGCTGCAGGAAATGCTTGGTACACATCCCGTAGGGTGCAAAATGAGCTGTTGGCAGAATACGAGCACATACTTCAAAAGGAGATTGTTTGTGCAGCAAACAGGGCAGTTAGATTTAGTGTATTGGCAGGGCAGTTGGATTTAGTGTATTGGCAGATGAAACTGCAGATATCTCAGACATTGAGCAGCTGTCATTGGGCATTTGGTTTGTTGATGATGATTGTATTCGAGAAGAGTTTGCGGTTTTTGTTCCCATTGTTGTGAGAGATGCACAGTCTGTATCAAATGTCATTGTCAGTGAATGCATAAAATGTGATCTAGACCTGGAGAAATTACTCAGACAGGCTATGATGGCTGCTCCATAATGGCAAGCATCCAGAATGGTGGTCAGGCAAAGATTTGTGAAAAGTATCCAAAAGCAGCCTTTATCCACTGCGCATCTCACAGACTAAGATAGTAGATAGTAGTCAATGATCTGAATGATGTGCCTGAAATACGTAGTGCTGTTGGTGTTATCAAGAAGATTATTAATTTTGTCCATGACAGTCAAAAATGACGAGCAGTGGCACCAAATATACCTCTTCTGTGTGAGACATGATGGACTGAGAAATATAAATCCATTCATGTATTTAGTCAGAACTTTGAGAAAATATTTGACTGGCTGATCTTCAGAAGAGCACTGCTGGTGAAACCACACAAAATGCACATATGTTACTCAGCACTAGCTCTTCGTGAACATTTCTTATTTTTCTCTTCATTATTGCAAATTACTCATCAATTCTTGAGCCTGTTGCCCAGATGTTTCAGTCTGTTCAACTTGATATAGTAGAGGCTCAACAACACATCAACAGACTCATTGAAATATTCACGGAGCACCGCAACCATGCTGAAGAACACTTTAGGAATGACATTCTCAGTAAGGCAAGATCACTAGCAGATAAATTTAGTATTGAGTTAGTGTTGCCAAGGATTTGCAGTTGACACACCGAGCAAACACAGTAGGCGTGGATTTTGATAGTTATTACAGAACAAGTATTTATATTCTCTATCTTGACTCATTAGTTTCTTCACTGACGTCTTGCTTTTTCACCATTAACACTGCTCAGTTCAACTTATTTTATCTGCATCTTAAAATGATGCAAAACCTACAACGTGAAGAATTCTGAAAACGAATTGCCGTCAGTAATGAACTATATCATATTGCTACTATATCTGAATGATCGCTTCTTGTTTGATGCATTGACTTTGAAGTTATAAGACAACCTAAAGAATCCAATGGGCTACTACTACCTTTGTAGTCAATATCTTGCAGATCTTCTATCAATGACGTTACTGAACAAAAACAAACAAAAAAAGTGTCAGGTATGGGATTAAAAAAAAAAAAAACATTTTCTGATGTGTTTCAGCTACACTAATGATTAACATGTGCATCATGCTAACCTGGACAACAACAAAAAATAAATACATAAAATTAGCTGATTTTTGCTTTTGTACATGTTTATGCAAAGAAAACTTAATACTGCAGTAAGCACCATTATACCTCTCAACTGAACAGATTTTCGCAGAATATCCAGATTTTTGCCTCATATTTTTTGTGTTCTTCCTAAAATCTGTACTTTTCTGGCAAATAGCTGAGGATTGAAGTCATTAAATAATGATAAACATTTGAGTTGAAGAGTCCACATCCTTCAGAAATTTTATGATAATGCAAAACCTATTATTCTATCAACTTTCTAAGTTTGTAAGAGCAATATTTAAAATCTGTCCCTACTTGTTCCCCCGTCATTTTAGGCTTTGTCCAGATTTTTTGCTCTAAGAGAATGAGGTATGAATTATGGATATGAATATGTGTTTTATGCACAGTCTTCACAGTTTCCCTTAAAATGTCAATGAACCTCACATGAACTTGTTTATATTCTCCTGCTTTGACAATATGGCTAGTGTTTTTTTAGTTTTTCCTTTCTTGTCTTATATTTAGTACATCTTCAACATTATCTCTACTAAACATACTGTATGAACAATCATATGTTACTACCTACTATACTTTTAATTGTATGTCTAAACCATTATGCTTATGTAAATATCTTATGCAATCATATATATGCTATATTTTATAACTGTGTAAACCACAATGCTCACGTAAATATCTTATGTATTGTATGTTAGCAATTGTTCTGGAGCTTTTCTCCCTGGGCCTCTGCTGAAAATGGACAGCTTTGTCCAGTCGGACCTCCCCGGTAAACAAATGTAAAATAAAAAAAAAAAAAAAAATCTGACCTTTATGTGGATTCAAAAAAAAGAAAAGTACATCATGTAACAAAAACCAAACAATGGCTCTCTGTGAATTTATTATACTATTCTGTAACTAAATGCACATTACTTAATGTTAACTGATAAAACAAATAAAAATACAGTATGACAGGGGAAGAAGATAATGCTTTATGATTTGTAAACTGCTCATAACTTGTCACAATCCTTGAAGTGTATAAAACACCTCTTTCTAACCTTTAGAGTCTGGAAAACAGCTTTTCTCGATAAGCAGCAATAAAGACTCCAGCATATAATAAAAATGCGTACACACCAGAACATAACAGTTAAACATAGTGTGCAGGTCTCTCTGCATATCTGTAAATTAGTAAGCCATGTCTTTTTAAACCTGTAGTAAATGTTATGTTCTCCATGATAACGTTATTTATGTAGTTCTTTGCATACTCTCACCTTAGTAAACATCCTGTAGTAACAAGAACACTGTCTCTTTGGGAGTTACTTTGCAATATGCTTAAATCAAAACTACTTGCAGAAGACAATGTTAATCCATCCTGAATGCGACCAATACAACACTTCATTAAAATATCTATTAATCTACTAAGAAAACAGATTTCTGCCTCAAAGTGAGACATAATTAACAACAGTTAATAACAACAACTCCCCCTCTTTGGTCTGATGTCCTGTGATTTGTAATGCTAGCCACTCTCCAAAAAAATATTTGTTTGGGACTTCCTTATCAATCAAGGTAGATCACCAGCAAAAATCAGCACTCCTTGAAGATGTGACAACAATGCAAACAGCACAACATAATTCTCCTGATAAGTACTGCAAAATATTCTGTTTGCCATTTCCTATTTAACCAACTGCATATGGGCAGAAGCTGGAACACAGAGGTGAAGCAATCAATACCTTTATTTGGCCAAGATGGGTTTTACAATGTACCTACTGGAGCTTCACCTTCAACAGGGTCAGGCAACAACTACTAAATAAACAAAACCCTATGTTTAATAAAATAAACAGAACTAACATCACCACATTTCATATTTTTGAAAGTTTACTATTACAAATACTAACCCATCTCTAAACTTGAGTGCAGCGTGGTATTCTAAGAAAATAAAATCTAAAATATATTTATTCAGAAAGTGTAACAAATTATAAAACTTAACCAGCAACCAATGTCTTGTCACATCAGGACAAAGTCCAATAAAAAGTGTTCCAAATTTCAAACCAAATTATTTATACATAGCACAATTGAAGTTACAGAAACTCCAAATCCCACAGTGTCTGAAAACTTCTGAACTTAGGGTACATACATACTTTAAATAAAAATACTAATAACTACATGTAAACATTTGAAATATGCACAGATAGAAAACAGTAGCACAACTCAATCTGGTGCAGGCTTGTATTTCAGCAGACCGCAAAAAGTTCAGGTGTACATCATAACACTCCAGCTGGAACTAATTGTTAACAGTTGTTGTGGTACAGCTCTCTAACTAGGGGTGGATACAGGAGCAGAGCAGAAGTACTACATACTACTACAGAAATAATGGGTGACGTCTGACAGGCCAAAATTAATTCAGACAGCAGTTTACCTTCGGTAAGGCCACTACCAGGCAGGCAATAGTCAACATCGATGCAGATGCCACTCTATCCCTAATGGGTGATAGCAGCCCCATAAAAAAAGTAAAACTGACAGTATCTTTCTCTCACAACATGCAATAAAAATGTGCAACAGGCAACTAGGACACAACTATGTTCTAGTTTCAATTGTTAAAACATATACATTTACACAATTACAATTGTTTATATACATTTCTATTCTAAGCTGGCAGGGCATGCTGCTGTGTTACATTTTTGCCCAGTACTTTACACCTTAACACACACAGTTCTGTATGAATCATATCAATATTCACAAATGACATAAAATGCTGGGAATTACAATTATACATTTGTTATTCTTCAGAAAATGAATGCAAATAGTGTTTAAAAGGTCTCAGTGATATAGAGCCTCTTTGTCAATGGTTAGTCTAGTTCCCTAGTTAGTTAGTAGTTCCCTCATGCTGGAGATAACAGTTGACAGCTATTGCTTGCCCACAAGAGATTCATTAAAAGGAAAGTTAGTTGTGAATCACAGGCTGTAAGTGTGACACAGCTGTTATTACTGCAACTCCTTGTTATAATAGTTTGTTCTCTATACTTCTTTTGTGCCTTTTAAGTTGTAAAATTGAAGTCACATCAACTTAATTTCAAAGCAATGCAGTAAGACATCTAGCTGTCACTTTGAAACTTTAATCCTAATGGCTATGTAATTCCTCACAGAATTATTTTAACCAATTGTTATTATAGAAAAAAAGCATTAAAATAAAGTGTCCACATGACCAGTGAAATAACAAGAAAGACTGATTTTTCCATCATCATAGCACTGGCAGCTTTCTGCAATTTATATTGATTATACTTTTATTTCAGTGAATGCTTTGTTATATCAGCTAAACAAAATTGGAAGATTCTTCATTGAATTGCTGATCTAGGGAAAAAGAAACACAGTAGAAAGGATATAAAAAGAAGCCTGTATAATGGGATTGTAATGAATGTTGTCTACCAAGAAATATTAAACTCTGAATTAAAATGGATGCCCTGTGGCATACACTGAACTTACAATATATTGCTTATCATTTTAAGAAAGCCGATCTTGATAGCTTTGCTAGAATTAGGCATGCTACTACTTCCTATATACAGGATTAGTATTATAGGGTGTATCTTTTCCCTAAAGCAAATGAGCATTTAATTCATATGGTACCCGGGTTTCATGGCAGATTGGATGCAAGCTGTTAAACATGATACATGACACCTTGTACAAATTAACATGAAATAAATTGAACTATGGGATTATTAACTCAAAAGAAAAAAATGTATTTTGCAAGACCCAACAGTTTTAAAAATTATATCTAGACTTAGGAAGGTATATCACAACTTTTCTTCACCACTCACCAGGTTGTAGATTTACCTTGGGTGTTGTGGGGAACTGGTTGCATATGCTTTGGGATTGTTGTTTATTTTATGGTTTTTCAAAAGTTGTTGCAAAATATATGCTATCAAATCTGGCTAAATCTGACTCCAATTACTAGGTCTTAGCTTTGTTGTCGGGTTAGCCATACTTAATGTCCTTGAATCTGCCTTCCAGTAGTTTGTTGATATTGTTGCTACTTGCTAGCAGTAACAAAAAAAAAATGCATTGCCAAAATGTGGAAACCTAACACTATTAATTTCTAATGCTTCTGTCTGTAATATCATGTGGCATAAGTTAACACACCTACCTTTTCACTTCTACACTCATCGGCGAAGTCGGAACGTCCTCTTGAATTCAAATATCCAGTAGGCGCGAAAGAAAAGGATGTAAACCATCAGTCGCGCACAGACACAGAAGACGAAAACAGGTCGCAAACACCTGTTGCGTCTGTGCGACTGGACGTGATGCAAAGGGCATTCTTAAAGAGGAACGCCCTTTAAAAAAAAACTTTTTAAATTTCTCGGCCAGCCAGTTCCAGGGGGGTGCAAGTGCACCCCCTTGCACCTGCCTGCGGGCGCCCTTGGAGAGTTAAAATGAGCACAAGAAAATATAATGGGCATGAAAAGATTAAGTGAGCAAAATGAATATAATAAAGGGCAGAAGGAGCACATTGAGTATAAATAAAGATAGGTGACTGCATGTTTTTTGGTGAATTACTGTATTTTGGCATAAAATACTACTTTGCATTAACTGGAGCTCTGAATAGTATAACTGGAGTTATTCAAAGTATCTCAGTGTGCAAAAGTGTGTGGTTATTACTGTGTATTTATTCTGAAGAGTTTGTGTGCCACTATTTTGTAAAGTGCAGTCAAATACAGCCATTTCGAAAAGTTTCTTGTGCTGGGTGTGTCTGTTTGCAGAGTGCTGCTATTACAAAGTGTTTCTTGCACTATACAGAGCTGTATAGCAAAGTACTGACATTTTGGGGAAATTTCTGTGTGTTTATTCACAAAGTTCAATTACTTCAAAATGTTTCTTAATCTGAGCTGCTTCTGCCCAGTTCATTCACACAGTGCAGTTATTTGAAATGTTTCTTAAAATAATAAGTGACTTATACAGTAAGGAGATTACAAGAGTATTACAGTGCCAGGGAAACGTATTTCATAAAATTCAGTTATACAGAGGCTTGTTGTGCTATTGGGCATAGTTACAAGTACTGGCATAAATTTCAGGCACATGTACATGTGTGTGTGTTCATGCATACTGGCAAAAGTCTTCACTGAGATGTATTAATATGGCAGAAGGTTTTCGTAAACTGCTACCACTTGTATTCGATCAGAATATTGCAGAGAATTGGAGAATATTTGAGCAAGAGTACAATATATTCATACAATCAGCTTATTCTGATAAAGATGCAGGCACCAGAACATTCATTTTGCTAAATCTAGCAGGGTCAGAGGCCATAGAAAGAGAGTGTTAATTTGTATATGCACCAGCAGTATATGAAGGTGAAGGGGCAAATCATGATATTGTGCAGGTTGAATCAAGGGAAGACCCCGAGTGTTTGATGATAAAATTTAGAGAAATGTGCAGCCCCCAGACCAATGTTACATTAGAGAGGCATTTGTTTTACACAAGAGATCAAAAGCAAGGAGAAACTTTTGCAGCTTATATTATTGACCTGAGAAATAAAACTAAAAGATGTAAGTTTGGTGGCTTGAAAGATGAGCTAATAAAGGACAGGCTCATGTGTGGTATTAACAGTACTGCTGTGAGAAAGGTTTTGCTTTGTGACAGTGATTTAATGTTGAGCAAAGCTACTGAGATTTGTCAATTCATGAAGTTACAGAAAGGCACACAGATATGCTTCCAAGTGTAAGAGCATGGTTTCGGCAGGCTCCAGAGCAAATGTTGACTGCTTGCATCATGTGGCAGGCAAAAACAGGTCTAAGCACGTGGCAGCTGCAGCCCTTGTAGGTGTGACAAGGAAAACCCACAGTCTTCCAGCAAGTTCTAAGACTAGTTCAGTTAAAGGAGCATTCTCAGTGCGGTACAAGGGTGAATCAGCAAAACCCAAGTCAAGCTTTATTGTTAACTGTTGCAATTGTGGTGCTAACTATGAGTCTAAAAGAGAAAAGTGCTTAGCATTTGGTCAGCAATGCCATAAATGTCATTTTCAAAAGTTTTGTATATCAGGAAAGCATCATACTGTTATAAAGAAGGGTAATTCGAAAAGCAAATTGATCAAGTTGAACTGCAGCAGTCTGCTTTCTATGTCGATGGTGTATCAGTGATTGGCGAAAAGATTGTTTATTTATGCTATATTGATGTTTGTAAATTCTTTGTTTAAAGTATCTCTCTGTTAATCGAAACTCCTAACGATGTGGACATCGTACAAAAGGGCCTCTCTGAGACAGATGCCTGGTGTCAAAACCATGGCCTCAAGCTCAATGCCAAAAAGTGCATTGTCATCCCCTTTGGTAAAAACTCTGTACCCATGAACTACAACATAGGCAGTAGTATACTTAACACCGAAAGTGTGATAAGAGACCTCGGGACACAGGTGGACAGTAGTCTCTCCTTTGATAATCACATCGCCACAGTAGTCAGGAAATCCTTCTACGTGGCACACATCATCACAAAAGGTTTCTCATCCGGAAAAAAGAGGTCATTGTTCCCCTCTACTCATCACTCATTAGACCCATTACAGAGTACAATGCCCCTTTTGGTATGTACCTCACAAGACATCTACAACAACTGGAAAGGCTGAAGAAATACCTCACAAAGAGGATTACTGGCCTCAGACAGATGCCCTACGTAGACCGTCTCAAAAAACTCCAGCTTTACTCCATCGCATATCGCCTACTCAGCGGTGATCTCTGCCAAACATACAAAGCTATGTCAAACCCAGAGCTGTTGGACATGCTCCACTTAAAGAAATCCCAATCCCTCCGAGCTACATGCTCTAGGGACCTAAACCTTGTCACCACAATAAACAGAACATGCTGGAGGGATAGATTCCTGTCCCAGAGACTTCCCATACTCTGGAATAAACTACCTATCTATATCAAACAAAGCTCCTCATTAGCACTTTTCAAGAAAAATCTTGATGATTGGATGGGAAATAAGAAATTCAGCCTATGATCACCTATGTGGCTCTGCTCGACAGTGGCACAGGAAAATAATTTTCTTGGGTGGCAAAAGCCAGGGTACCATTTTGGCTGGGCTTGTATAGGCCCCAGGGCCGATAGCCTAGTACCTACCTATGAACCTATGATACCTTATCCAGATTGCCCAGAAATACAATGGAATAGCTTGATGCAGAAAATCTTGACTTCGATGTCATGGAAGCATGTAATTTTCCTACCACAAGACTTGATGAACTAAGAAATCATACAAAGACTGATCCAATTTTGCAAAAGCTCAGCCACTACATCAATGTTGAATGGCCATCAAAACAATCTAGTTTACCACCTGAAGTGCAACCCTACTTTTCTTACAGAGATGAGATGTTGATGGAAGATGGCATTATTTTCAAAGGTTCTAAAATTGTTGTTCCTGTTTCCTTACAACAAGAAAACATTCAGATTTTGCATCGTGGTCACCCAGGTTCCGAAGATACCAAAAGAAGGGTGAGAGGACTAATATTTTGGACTTCTCTAGCAAAAGACATCGATAGAGTACATTCTTCTTGTCCAGTATGCAATAGTACTAATCTGCATTTGCAAAAAGAACCACTTCAGCTAAGTCAAGTTCCTGAACTATCTTGGTCAACAGTAACCACTGACATATTTGAGTGGAACACTCAACATTACTTAGTACTCATAGACTCTTATTCAAACTGGTTTGAGATCGATTTACTACCTATCCTAATGTCCCTACTGATACTACTGAGCTGAAACATCATTTCTCAGTCCATGGAAGTCCACAAAAGCTTATCTCTGACAATGGTACCCAATTTACCAGTCAGTTGTTTCAGAAATTTGCAAGACAATGGGACTTTGTACATGTTACTAGTAGTCCAGAATATCCACAGTCAAATAGACTAGCTGAACATGCAGTTCAGAGTGCAAAGCAATTACTTGAGAAGTCAAAGCTTAACAATACCAATGCCGTTTTGAATTTACTCAGTCTCAGAAACATACCCCATGACAATATACTTGGCTCACCTGCTCAGAGACTTCTGTCTAGGCAAATCAGAACAACATTGCCTATCAGTTACAGTTTATTGAGGCCTAAAGCTAAAAAAAAAAAAAAAACAAAGCAATCAAAGCCTAATTATTTAGAAAGCGTTCTTTCCAGAAGTACAGCTATTACAATTTGGGCAGATTTCTTCGTAAGTTGAAAGGAGAGACAGTGAGGATACAAACGGCGAAAGGTTTTGACCGGATTGGTCAAGTGACAAATATATGTGAAGAGCTAAGATCCTATCTTGTAAAATCTGAGGGTGCCTAGTACAGGGGGAACCGCAGACAGCTACTTCCTGTATCAGAACTGTTATTGCAGCAATGTTCCTACGATATCGACTCTAAATCTCAGACTGATTCAGACAATGCTCCTGTTCCAGGACATGTCTTGATTCCCATTACCGTTTCTGATAATCTTCACAACGTTGCTAAGGTTGAACATTTGGCAGGGATAATCTCAGTGCAAACCCAGTGTAAGATACTCAGTGACTTGGACATAGGGGTGTGTGTGTTTGTGTGTGTGTGTGTGTGTGTGTGTGTGTGTGTGTGTGTGTGTGTGTGTGTGTGTATATATATCTATATATATATATATATATATATATATATATATATATATATATATATATATATATATATATATATATATATATATATATATATATATATATACATATACATAGTTTTCTGTAATTACATGAGGAAAATTACTTTATACCTATAGCATGTCAGTCAATGTTGTTACTGTCATTTCTCAAAGAGGGAGGATGTAGAATACTATATGTGTTGTACCTTTAAGAAGTATTTCTAAGACCTGAACATGCATATATAAATAGCAGGCAGATGCTATCTTCAGTGCCATTTTGTGAGTACAACTAGAGTGTGAACATCTATGCATGAGACAACTAGTTTGCATATAGGTTTATGTTTATATATAATAAAGCTGCTTGAACAGAACACACAATGTTCGTCTGTTTCATCCTGGCTAGACGAGTGACAGGGTTAGGTAGGAGGTTTGATTCTTTGAGCCAGATTTCTACAGAGGAGAAAGATTTTTGGGTAATGCCTTGGAGCTTATTTATTGTTGAAGCTGCACATATTAATGTAGAGTCATCTACATACTGACCTAAACTAGCCTAGTGAGTTGAGTGTGGAGGTTATTAAAAAATATATTAAATAGAAGAGGACCCAGGATAGACCCCTGAGGAACACCTACACTAACTGGTTGAAAGGATGAGTAGGTTTGTTGCCATTTAACATTTTATTGCCTTCCAGATAGGTAACTAAGTGACCATAACAAGGAGTTTTGTGAAAGTCCATTCGAGGAGAGTTGAATGAGTAGTTGCTAGTGTGAGACACTATCAAATGCCATTGTCAAATCTAAGAACATGGTGGACATAAGCAGACCATTGTTTCTATGTTGGTTTATTACATTGGTAAAATGTAGTCGAGCTAAAACATCATTTCTCAGTCCATGGAAGTCCACAAAAGCTTATCTCTGACAATGGTACCCAGTTTACCAGTCAGTTGTTTCAGAAATTTGCAAGACAATGGCACTTTGTACATGTTACTAGTAGTCCAGAGTAGTCCAGAGTGGTGCTCTGCTGGGGCCTAAAGCCATGTTGTTTTTCTGAGAGTAGGGTATTTTAGGTATTATCAGCTGTATATGGATGCATTTCTCTAATATTTTGGAGACAAGCGAGAGAATTGCTATTGGTCTCTAGTTATTAAACTCTTTAGATGTGCTGCCTTTGAGCAGTGGTATGATAAAGGAGTTTTTCTACAGTGATGGGACGTGCCTTTCTGCTATGGACCTATTAATTAGTATGGACACAGGAAGGCTATGACTCCTTTGGCCATTTTTAGGTAATCTGATGGTAGTTGGTCTACAGCTGTGGAGACAGTTTTTAGTTTAAGAAGCAACTTCATTATGAGGGAGCTGGATTCATAGGTTTATAGGTTCATAGCAAATACTAGGCTATTAGTCTGTGGTCTATTATAAACCTAGCCAATAACAAGGGCAGAATCAAACCCTATACCTTGTATCTGTGAGGTAAGTATAACCATTATGTCAACCCTCTGCCTTATGCACTGGCCTTCCATCTTGTCCGTTGTATACATAGGATGTCCAGCTTTCTTCATACCATCACTCATGTCATCCACTTCCAAGCTCTGTCCAGTCAGTGAACCTACATTAAGTCTAGCAATTCTTAGTTCATGCTTGGCAGGTTGATTGGTTTTATGTCCTTCTTTCACTAACAGAGCTATGGCTGGCCAGTGGCTTATTAAACCAGGGCTGGCCAGAAAGGGCACATATAATCCTCCCACCATTTGCATGGTCCTTGGTGTAAGATGGGTCCTTAAACCACTTATCACTGGTAAATAATCATGCCTGTGCCCATTTGGCAACATTAGTCAACATGACTGAATCACCAATAGCCATATTTTACACCATTGGTGGGTGCTCCTGTTTTCTCCCACATTCTACAGACATGCAGTATATGGACTGGACACTCTAATTTTAAAGTGTGTAGTGTGGAAGAACTACCATGGCAGGGCTAACCACTCTGCAGCATAAACCTTGGCTCTAGATGATTGTCAAAGACCCCTGTAGAGTGCCATGTAGAGTCTGTGCTGCTGCCCCCATAGGTCCATTCTTTGGTGAGTTGGAGATGAAATCAATTAGCATGTTTTTCAAAGGTGGGTGGGACCCCACAGAGACACAAAGAGAATATGCAAACTCCAAACAGGCATTGGCCAGAAGTCAGGATTGAATCTTATACTTTGTGCAAGGGAAGCAAAGACTTTAGCCATTATGACAATTGGTACTGGACTAAAATTGAAGAGCCGTGGGTGGTTTTGGTTGGACATGTGTAAAGAAAGGGGGGCAAATGTACTAGTGTCTCGGAGAAATAATATTAATTGTATAAAGTAGGAATTAAACTGTGTGAGGATAGAAACTGTCATATTGTCTGTTTTCGGAGAGGGAGTGGTGGTCTTATTAGGGTGGAGTAGTTTATTTAGTGATGGCCAAACATGTTTTGGGTTGTTTTGATGTTTGTCTTGTAGTTGGTATAGTATGTTTGCTTGTCCTGCATGGCATGGAGATTTTCAAGGTTTCTAAGATGTCTAAATTGCAGGAAGGCATTTTGAGTTCTATTGTATACCATTTTCCAGGCTTTATCCCTTTTTATCATAATTTTGTTTTTTGTTAGTCATGGTGTGCGGTTGGACTTTACTCTTTTAGTGCATACTGGTGTTAGGTTATTTAAGGTCTGTAAGAATATGCTATTAAAGTTTTCTACAGTAGTATCTAGTGGCATTGTTCTAAGTACATTCCAGTTATATTGTTTTAATGTTTCATTGAAAATATCTTTGCTAAAGTTGGTTGCATTTCATATTTGGTTATAGATAATATGTTTATCTAAGTGATGGAGAGTTCTAATGACATATGTTGATATGTGGTCACTTAATCTGAGAGGGGAGCCTATGTTTGTCAGTTTGTCCGGTTTGTTTGCAAGAGTTCAATCTAATGTTGAGTGTCTACAAAGCCACAACAACAAGGAAAAATATCCAAAAACAACAAGCAGGAACAACTTGAAAAAGCACAGAAGCTTTATTATGTCTCTAGTGCCTCGGCTACAAATACAGCCTTCAAGGAGTCTAATGTTGAGTGTTTTCCTGAAGTTTTATGGTGTGGTTATTAATTGTTTCAAGTTGTACAAGTTTATGGTTTCAGTGGGGGTAGTGGAATTTATGAATCTCCAGTCTATATTTCAGTTTCCAAGTATTATAGTTTCATGGTTAATTTGTTGGGATATCCAAAACAGGATGTTTTCATCAGTTTCAGTGTTATTCCCTGGTGGTATATAAATTGCAGTTAAATGTGCAGTTTTCCTATTGTTGAATTTTAGGAGTATTATTAGATGTTCAACATTGTTACATTTGGGTATTTCCTGTGGGAGTAATGTGATGGTTAGGGAGTTTTTATAGATGATTGTTACTCCACCTGCATGCTTGTTTTGTCTGTCATGCCTGAGTATATTGTATTCTGCTAGATGATCTTATTATCCTTTATTTCTTTTTTAGCAAGGTTTCAGTCACTATGACTGCATTAGGAGGTGTATGTGGCAAGGTAGGCATGGATGTCATGGATTTTATTACACATGCTTCTTAGCTTTGTATTTAGTAAGGTGAATTGGGTTCTGTTTTGTTGAAAGGTAGTAGGTGACTGGTTTATTTTGGGGCTGAGGGTGATGCATTTATGCATAGTGGGACCTGGGTTGGGGTGAATATCTCTGCTAATATTTTGAATTCATATTTTACAGAGGGAAGAGTGTGGCCAGTTATATTTTGGTCTTGGTTTGGTATTTGTTCATAAATTTGGATACTTAGTTTTAAGATATTTATAGATAAATAAACCAGATGTGGTTTGTTTGTACAGATAGGGAACTATGGAGAAAGAAAGGCTGGGTAGATGTTGATATTCTTTGTGAGGACTGGTTGAAGTACTACGTATTTGAAGGAAGTAGATTTGATAATTGGTGATGAAGGCTAGTAGAGTTAGGAAGAATAGTAGAATAATCTGAATTAAGGGCATCTTATTTAACTTGGGTTTTGTCTTTGCTGTAAATTAGGATTAGAAAATGTTAGGAGGGTACTGGGTTAGTTGTAGAGATGTAATGTGATCATTATAGGGGATAAGGAGTAGGACAGTTTGAGAGAGGGTGTTGACTGGTGAACTAGAGTAGGTATTACTATTGGAAATAATTCCACTGATTTTTTTTTTCTGGAGATAAACAATGGTATTGATTTATGGGATATGTTGGTGGTGTTATGGAATAATGAATGTACAGTAAGAATGGGTCAGTGGGAATTGGAGGTAGGCTAGGGGAGTGGACTGAACCTGAGCGTTAGCAAGGGCAAATGAAATGGGTTGATAATGCAAGTTGGCAAAGAGACAGAGACAATCAATGACTGGACTTAAACAACTACAGATCTGCTGAGAGACATAAGTAAAAGGAACAATGCAGTTTAGAAGGTCTGTGTGTGAGTATATGTAATTCTTGATATTGTTGCTCTAGGACACAGTTTTAGTAGAAGAGTTGGCCCAATATCAGGTTATTGTGATTAATGGTGATATACAACAGTAAAAATTGCACTTGATTGTTTGAACAACTATGTAATGCTAAGGAGGTTTCTGTGGACTTTCAATTGCAAAGTCCAAAGGCTACCCCCAAAGATCAGCAAAGCAATGAGAAAAGGTAAGCCAAAATGCAGGACTGCAGCTCAGGAGAAATAAAATACTGTCTTAGAACTGAAAGTGGTTACATAAACTTCTGTGGCAAAGGAAAAATAAACTTAAGGAAGGGAGACAGTTGACTGCTACAAACAATTAATGGAGTGCAGTTGAAGTAGAAAGTACCAATGGGGCTGCTGTCATCTATGAAAATGAAGCTATTATAATGGACAAAGTTCTTTGTTTTAGACTGTCAAATATTTATAATTGACATAAAAATATAACCCACAGGCTGATGTTCTAACCGCTGATACGTTTGTCTATCCCTGTACAATCAGCCCCCCCCCCCCGCCATTTAAAGGAACCAAAATGTTATGCTAAATTATTCCCGTTCCTAACAAAAAAATGCTCAAGAAGCATATTTGGTTAAACTATTGCTTTTTTGTTGAAATGCCCCCAGAATATATTGACATGTAAGGCATTATGTGACTTTATCCAGACTAGGTTTCACTTCACTGAAAGAAGACATGCCTCAGATCCTGATGTGTGTCCAGTCAGAAGCACTGCAGAACTACCAGAAAAGGTTGTATTTAAAAAGATATCATGGATGAAGAATGTGGTACGTTTTAATAAGAAGATAGAATTTTGGTGTGACAGAGTGAAAAGCTTAGCAAGTTTGGTGATCTGAGGCTACAATATACTGGCAGACAGGGTCAGTGCAAACTTCACTCCCCTCTCCCCCCCTAAAGGAGAGATAACTATCCCAGCAGAGTGTAGCCTCCCAGACATCTCAAATGCGCAGGTGAAAGCTGCTCTCTCTAAAGCTAAAAACACAGCATCAATGGGACCGAATGGTGTCCCCGGCTGTGTGCTACACGAGCTAAATGAGGAATTAAACCCACACATAAGGCAGCTGTTTAATCTCAGCCTTACCACAGGATACGTGCCCAAGGAGTGGCGTACGGCAACTGTGGTCCCACTCCACAAAGGCGGTGCCTCTACGGACCCTGGTAATTACCACCCCATAAGCTTAACAAGTCTAGTCTGCAAAGCTATGGAGAGGATCATAATGGAGCTCATAAACAAAGATATAGGGGACTTGCAGACATTGGAACCGACCCAGTTTGTCTTCGTCAAGGGCAGATCATGCCTTTTGAACTTGGTCGACTTCTTCGAAACAGTCACCAAGGCCATTGATGAGGGAAAGGCAGTCCATACAGCCTACCTTGACCTTGCAAAGGCTTTCGACACAATACCCCACTCGGGTATTGTAGAAAAACTTACCAGCTTAAATGTAAACCCATATGTCACAAGATGGGTTGCAAACTGGCTTAAGGACAGAACCCACAGGGTTAGAGTTGCTGGCGCTATGTCAGACTCCAAGCCGGTCACAAGTGGTGTCCCACAGGGCTCAGTCCTTGGCCCCTATTGTTCGGCATCTACTTCTCAGAAGTACAGGCCAACATGGGGGACTTTGGCTGACAAAGTTTGCAGACGACTGCAAACTGGGCGCCATAGTGGAAAGTGCATCGGACACGGATATCCTTCAGAAGGGACTCACGGAAACAGATAGCTGGTGCCAGAGCCATGGCCTGAAGTTAAACGCCAGAAAATGTATAGTCATACCCTTCGGGAAAAACAAGGTAACCCCAAGCTACCATATAGGTGGCAATCCACTAAGCACAGAAGAGGTTATCAGGGACCTGGGGACCCAGGTTGACAGTGGCCTTTCTTTTGACACTCACGTTGCTAAAGTGGTTAGAAAGACCTTCTACATTGCCCACCTGATCATGAAGGGATTCACATCCAGATCTAGTGAGGTCATTGTTCCCCTGTACTCTTCACTTATCAGACCAATGATCGAGTACAATGCCCCATTCGGGATGTATCTCACCCAACATCTGCAGCAATTGGAGAGACCCCAAAAGTTCCTCACCAAAAGGATAAAGGGACTCCAAAATCTGTCATATGCTGCCAGATTGAAGAAACTCCAGCTCTATTCAGTCGCATACCGTCTGCTCAGAGGTGACATGTGCCTGACATACAAGGCCATGTCCAACCCAGAATTAATGGACATGCTCCACCTCAAAAAATCCAAATCCACCAAAACCACTAGAGCAAGCGACTTAAACCTTAGCACGGATATAAATAGGACGTGCTGGAGGGATAGATTTATCACTCAGAGACTCCCTATGCTGTGGAATAAAATCCCGGTCCATGTGAGGCAGAGCACCTCGCTGGCTCTGTTCAAGTGAAATCTTGACCTGTGGATGGGAGATCGTAGGTTTACCCCGGGAATCATCTCTGTGTCACTGTTGGACAGAGGCACAACAAACTAATGGGCACAGTATTTTTTCATATAATGGGTGGTGTAAGCCACAAAACTTTGGGCTAGGCTTATAAATGCCTTAGGGCAGATAGCCTAGTATAATCCTATGAACCTATGAACCTAATCCATTGCTTTTTAGGGTTGCAATGAGTTAACCTAGGAGCTTTGGATACCTAATGAGTCTCTTTGGCATTTCCAGTGGGAGACTATCTGGCATAGCCTGCTATGAGGAAGCACTGAACACAAACTGAAGGGATTATATCTCTCAGTTGCCTGGTAACACCTGGGGAATTCTGCAGAATGAACCAAAGACTATTACAGAGCAATAGGAAGTATGGTCTACTCTGAATATCTTGCTACCACTGTGAATTTCAGTAGGAAAAGTGACTTAGTAAACAGAAGGATAGATGGGCAGTAGCCAGAAGTGTGGGAAATGAAAGATGGTTCTTGATGGGCTATCTGTATTAGGAGAGGAATGTTATCTTATGTACTATTTCTGTCTGAGGACCTTTCATTTGCTGTCATGGTTTATATCTAGTGTTCTCAAACATTCATTTCCTCATCACTTAGTTATAAACACTTCACAGTCCATGTAGGCTACCTCTGATTTTGGCAACTGCTTCTCAGCCAATACATGTTGTATGACAGCAGCTGTAGCAACATCCATCTGCTACCAAAATATTGCTGCACACTGTGCCAGAACCATGGACAATTAATGAAGCATTATGATACAAACTGTGGTCAGATTTCACAGAGAGTAACGGTCCAGTGTGCCACTTACTAAGAGAATGTTATTTATTTATAGATACTTTATTTGTTGGTACTCTTTGCACTTCCTATCTGTTGATTATCAGCTTCCTCTCTCCCAGGTAGTCAGCCCATTCATTCTGCATCACAGTTATGAAGGTGGAGTAAGAGTGGTCATCATATAGATGGTCATCAGGATGGTTTGAGGGCTTTTTCCTTATTCTTTACCTTGTCCCCATAAGTACTTAGCTAGTAGAGTTGAAGGAGGTCATGTAATGGGATGACTGCACTGGATGACCCTCGCTTCCGCAAAGGATGTTGCCAGCAAATAACCCCCACCCCTTTCCATCAAGCAAGGGAGGTGCTTTCCTAGGTGTCCACTGGAGAAATCACATCTCCTTGCAACCTTTCACTCTCCTTAAGAAAGGCAAGTATGCCATGTGCCTTTACTCCTCTCCCACTCTGCCTGGTTTTTATATTACAAATGCCTTGATTCAAACCACAGTCATCTGAGTTGCAGTAGGGGATTATCCCTCCCATACTTCTCAGGTAGGGGGAGTCATCCCTCTCATACCTCTCAGGTAGGGGGTATAATCCCTCCCATACCTCTCAGGTAGGGGGCATCATCCTTCCCATACCTCTCAGATAGGCGTGTCATCCCTCCCATACCTCTCAACCTCTAAGTACAAGAAACTATGGCGGGATAAAGATCCCAAAATAGAGTTAGAGTTCTAATATCTCTGTTATAAACTAAGAAAGGTGCTAAAATAACAGGATTTATGTTAGCATGCATCTGAAGAATATTAGTTCTGAAAGTCAATTTTATGTCATTATTTAGTGATTTAAAACCTCAGTCATTTCTCAGAAAACCACAAATTTTACAAGGGGCAGAGCAAAAATATGAGGCAGATATCTGGATATTCTATGAAAATCTGTACAAGTTGAAATGTATGGTACCTTTACACTGTGGAGCCAGCAAATAGATATTTTCTTATTTATATATTTGTATAAAGATGTTATGCTATTTGTAAAAATCTGAAAGGCTGCCAGCCCAGCTAGATAACATTTTGTAGATAATTCTATGTCATTGTAAATATTAATATAATCCACACACTGTTTTACACATGTAAGAAAAGTGAATGTAAGAAAAACTGTTATATGCTCTGAACTTCAAACATGCAACCACAGTGCACCCTGCTGGAAGAAAGCTGATAAAGTAAAGCATTTTATGACTGCTTGATCTCAAAGCTAGGAGACAGAATGTCTAGATGAAGGGATTCCTTCTATTGTTTTGAAACCAGAGTTAATTGCAAGGTTTTACATGTATAATATCTTTTATTGCTGTGGCTTCCTGACCAGGTATAAGCTTACTAAGAAATGTAAATTTAGAGTTTTTGGTAGCCTGGGAACCAGAAGTGTCAAGATTGATGTAATCTAAAATGAGTTAGCAGAGGTTGGCAGAGGGCAGGGTTGACCATTAAGCTGAGCAAATGTCAGGTGGGTATGGCAGAGGTCTCCTGCCTGGGACAGAGTGGGGGGTAGTAAGATCAGGCCAGAACCTGCCAAAGTAGACGCCATTCAGGAATGGCCTGCACCTGTTACCAAAAAGCAGGTGAGGGCATTCTTAAGGACAGCAGGGTACCACAGAAAGTTTGTCCCCAGTTATAGTACTATAGCTGCTCCCTTCACAAACATGATAAGGAAAAACAGGCCAGATAAGGTAGTGTGGACCACAGCTTGTAAGCAGGCATTCCAGAAGCTTAAAGAAGCTTTGGGAGGACCCCCTGTGTTAGCCAGTCCAGATTACAGCAAAGAATCTGTTGTGCAGGTGGATACTTCAAACCTTGGGTTGGGGGATGTACTTAGCCAGATTTTTTTCAGAGGGAGAAGAGCACCCAGTTGTTTATCTCAGTCGTAGGCTCCAACCCAGGGAGGAATGCTATGCAGCTGTAGAAAAGGAATGTCTAGCCATAGTGCGGGCACTGCAGAAACTTCAACCTTATCTGTATTGAAGGAAATTCACTGTAGTTACAGATCACAATCCACTAACATGGTTACACTAAGCCAGCCAGCAAAATGCCAAGTTGTTAAGATGGAGCCTAGGGTTGCAAGCATATGATATATCAGTGCAGCACCACATTGGGATTAGCAATGCCAATGCAGATGGGCTGTCAAGACAGGGAATGGGGTAAGGCATTCTCAGATAGACCTAACCCTCTCAAGCAACATTTCTCAAGGGCCACTTGAAAAACTATCCTGAGTTCTCGGGGGGGGGGGGGTGGAGGAGAAATGTGAAAAACTGAAAGGCTGCCACTCCAGCTAGATAGAATGTTGTAGATAATTCTATGTGATTGTAAATATTAATATAATCCACAGACTGTTTTACACACGTAAGAAAACTAAATGCAAAAACAACTTGTGTTATATGTTCTGAACTTCAAAAATATAACCACAGTACACCCTGCTGGAAGAAAGCTGATAAAGGAAAGCATTTTATGACTGATCTCAAAGCTCAGAGACAGAATATCTGGAGCTGGAATTCCTTCTATTGTTTTGAGACCAGTGTTAATTACAAGGTTTTACATGTATAATGTCTTTCATTGCTGTGGCTTCCTGACCAGGTGTAAGCTTACCAAGAAATGTAAATTTAGAGTTTCTGGTAGCCTGTGAACCAGAAGTGTCAAGAATGATGTAATCTAAAATGAGTCAGCAGTGATGTATTATCAATTTAAGAGATCTCAGAGAGAAACAGAGAGCATTTTTTTGCATTTGTCTTCGGAACTGACATCACCAGCACTCTGCCTTTGCTCTATATGTAAGTAGAATTTAGAACAGTATTGCTCTTAGAGTTAGATAGGAATTTAATCAGATTTAGTTTAGCTCTTTTCTTTATTTATGTCAGACTATGCAACATTGTTTTAAAGCATTTTCCTGTGATTTCTGAACTCTTGACTAGCACTGTGTTGAACTGAGGAGATTCATCTTGTGTTTTTATTATTTATTACTATTTTTAAACCTTTCAACTGTAGCTGGTTTGTGTAGAGATAATTTAAGCTCTAGAGTACTTGATGTATTTAGTGTTACTGTACTAAGCCACTCCAATAGCCTTAAAATTTCTGGTCACACTTACTAATTGGATAACAGTATTATTACTCAGCGAAATTGGTCACCCTTTGGGAAGGGCCTTATAGTAGCTGATAAGTAGAGGTTCTGGTGACAGTGGATTACTACCTTATAGCCTGAGCAGAAGGGGCATACCTAGTGAACCTGTGCCAGCCTTCCCCAGGAGTGTCTATGTGTTTGTATATAAATCATATCTCAAAGTGAGTGTGTGTGTGTGTGTGTGTGTGTGTGTGTGTGTGTGTGTGTGTGTGTGTGTGTGTGTGTGTGTGTCTGTGTGTCTGTGTGTGTGTGTTTGTGAGAGAGAGAGCTACTTGGGCAGGGACATGAAGCACTGGTTGGACAGAGGGAGTGCTAGGAGGACTTGTCTTGGAGCCCTGGCTAAGGACTCCATTCTGTAGCTGTGCCAGTGGGGAATCTTATTGGGGATCTGGAGAGAAAGGGAGAAACCAGCCCCAGACTGACTGTGATCTCTGTGTGCTCTTAAGGGAAATTGTACTTTACTGTGTGTGTACTTGTTATCCTTCCCAATGTACATGCCCCTCACTGGTGCTAGTGGTGAGGATTGAGACTCCTTGATTACTGGACCAATGCACGGGCACCACACTATTCATTAGCAGTAAGACATGACAGTATGTACAAGATGTATAATTTTATGCAACTATAGCTTCATTTCAGTAAGTAATTTTCCTTAACAATTGCACTGCCTTACTAGATATTTTATTGTGCAAGTAAAAGACAATATCCATTTGCTTATTGATACTGCTTAGTGGCACCTATACAGACCTTAAAGATTCATTGATGCTTTTAGAATGATGTGTGCCTGTTCTGAATGCTTTATTGCTTTATTTGATTGAGGTACATATAAAAGTAATGTACATGCATTAAAAAAGAAAGATACTACCATTAGGTTCATAGACTCAGCTGTTACGCTTGCAAAATACTGACCATCAAAAGTTTCAGTGTCATAACCATACGTGGATATTTATATTTTGCAGTGTATATATATCAAGACCCATAGAACTGGTTCTACAGCTATACTGATCAGCATTTTCTGGTGGCCAGATGGTTAAGTGTTTCTAATCCAGTCACTCATGGCATAAGCTATTCATGGATCTGTATACAGCCATTTTCATTTTTTATTGTATACAAACAGCCTCTTTCTAGACTTTCTGCTAATTCTAAAGGAAGTTAATGAATGACTTCACCTGACAGTAAGTAAGCATTTACTATATAATTTTAGAAGGCATTGTGTAATGTAAATGTTTGATCATTTTATTGATATCTATTTATTTCGATATTTTATCTGAGAAGTGACATCACCCGTCTGGGAAATTACATTAATATACCGGATGCAAATGTCACATGTTTTGAATATTTTTCATTACATCTTGATTAACCTTATTTTCCTGATAAAATATAAATATATATTCACTTTTGAGAACTTTGCACGATAACCATACTTACAATTTGTTCTTTTTCTAACTGTTTATTAGATAGAAAACAACAAAGGAAGTCCTAGTTTTTCTAAAGTAAGTGCCTGTGTGTCTGCATACGAAATGACTAGTATAATTAAAAGAGCACAGCAGACTGTAGGGTTATTATTTGTTAGTGTTTGTTGTGAGCTGATTTATTCAACCTAAAAGTACTAGACAAATAGAAACACTAAATGAAATGTATTACTACCACGTTTCATAGTTTCTCTTACAGGGATTTCTGCATTGTTAGGTGTCTTGTGAAACCCTTTGGCAACATGTAGTTTTAGTCTGAAAGAGGTCAGATTTGTTTATTTAAATTTGCGTAAAGTCTTCTTGGTGCTTTGCATTAATTGGGTGGTTGCCATAACTCTTACTTCATATTTGAACTGGATCCTCTTTATAGTTTTTTTTTCAGCTACAAATATATCTACATAATATTTGAATATATTTTAATGGTGTTCCATGAGAAAAAACAGAAATTGCTTAATATTATGCTGAAAACAGATACAAATGAAAAGTCACCATTAAGAATATTTCGGCAAATGAAGCACAAAAGAAAACACTGCATAAATAAATTATTTTGCAGTTCACTACAGGGCCTGTCTATTCATAACATTTGTTCATGTATGTGTGTGTGTGTGTGTGTGTGTGTGTGTGTGTGTGTGTGTGTGTGTGTGTGTGTGTGTGTGTGTGCGTGCGCATGCATACATGCATGCATATGTGTATATATGAGTGTGTGTGTGTGTGTGTGTGTGTGTGTGTGTGTGTGTGTGTGTGTGTGTGTGTGTGTGTGTGTGTGTGAAGTCTTCAGAGTTCACAATATCAGGAACAAGACTGCAGAAGGAGTCAATTCTGGGCTCATTGCGGGTACTGTGAAGAATGAAACAATACTGATTTCATGAACTTTAATTATACTTTGAATTAAGAACAGGGTCCATTCCCATCATGTTATTAGAAATTCAAAACACTCTTAAAAATTAAACCTAGAGAAACCATATTCACATATATGGACTATCACTTCATCACACTGTGACTGTGAGAGAAGATTTACATGGTTTTAACACTAGCTCACATTCCGTTATTTAACAAACACATTAGCTGATAATCACTTATTCATTTGTTAACTACGCAAGCTCACTGAACATATGTCCCTTTTCAGGGTTGGCCCAGTAGCACTAGCTGGCTAGTTGAGTTGCTCAGTCATTAATTAGACAAATGGAGAGGGGGTTGACTCAAATCCTATACCCTGGACTGCAAGAAGCAGTTGTTAACAGCTCAGAGCCATAAACCTCTGTGTCATTTGCCAGACAATAGTAGTAATAGGTTGCTGAAAAACACATAATATGGACACATCACAGTACAGTAGAGAAACATAATCTATGATGGCCGATAAAGTACTCACATTATATCCTTTTCATACCCTGCTGGTACCACTGTCATCTTATGCAATTAGCAACACTCCACTCCTGACTGCAGTGGCAATTGTCCATTGCATTCCTGAAATACCTCTATTTTTCTAATCATCATGGTTAAAATCTTCAAACTGGTGCTGAACTAGTGCCCCCTCTCTTTGTTTTGTGATCTCATCCATAGTCTTGGGTTCTTGTACATCTCTTGGTCTTAACAGAGGCTGCAACCTCTTGAATTTAGTAATGATCCCTGAGGGACTTGCATGGCTCTTCTTAGACTCTGACTCATCAGTCCACTACAGTAAACCAGATATGTTTTCATATGGTCTTCCTTCATACTGCTTGCAGTTCAGAACTTGTACCATTTTAGTGGTCATATTTTGGACAACCTTTATCCTATATTCTTTTGGAGATGTGCTTCAAGAAGTGGATACAATGCCTGTGTTATATTCCTAGAAGAATAATGATTTTCTTAATTCTGCTTAGATTGTTTCATCCTGACAGCTTCTGCATCAGTATTTCCTTCTTTGCTGCTATCCCATATTGCCTACGACTTAAGGTTAATCTAATGTGAACTCTGACATCAGATTTTACTTAGAAAACAGTTCCACAATATCTAGGAAGTAACCATTTTGCTAATTCTGTGCATTAAAGTGTGCTAGAGCTGAACTGAAGTCCTGGTTTTATGCTGCAAATTAACTGGTATATCTGAGGCTACTGCTGTTGTTTTTGAAGACATTATTATTGGTTACAATGCAGTAATAACTTTAGATGCCTTGTATAATCTTGCCATCTGCATTAAACTTGCTGTGTTTCCAGATGCTATGACTTGATTGTGCTGGGCTGTGACATTACAGACCTGCCTTGTACTCTGCTATTGTGATTGACTTGAAAATTAGTCCCAGAAACTCTGGGAAGTGCTGCACTTAGTTGAGCAGGTTTGAAGAATGTATAACAAAGTACCAGACTGCATACAACAGTAGCAAGTATTCATCTTGATAAAAACATTTACATCCCAACCCTTACTCCTTGGACTGCACACCTAGTGCTCACCTTTGGGCACCTATCAAATAATTCAACAGGCAAATTGTCGAACGTCATGTGGTTGAACCCATCTCATCGACAATTCAGTCCGTTGAACCATTTTGACTGAGATTGTGTTACAGTAATGATCAGGAAATATGCCATTTTCCCCACTGTACTGTAATCCCGGAGTTGATATAGATATATGGGTCTACCTGAAAATGCCGACAATGCAGAACGCCGACAATAAGATAACAGACACGAAAACACCAAAAAAAAAAAGTTCATGAACACGAAACTTTACATGCCCGACAAACAAAAAAACAAACACCTTTCCCAAAAAACACACACAACACAAGCACACCAAAAACCTTACAAACCTACACTAAACCTTACAAACACAACTATCTATGCACTAACCTTAACCCAAACCCTAACCCTAAGGTCCATCACTATAGCACACTTACCTTACCCGCACCATAACACTAACTCACTTAACCCACCCCTAACCCTCAAGTCCATCACTTTCACACATTTACCTTACCCGCACCCTAACCCTAACTCACTTAACCCACCCCTAAACCTAAACTCCGTCACTATCACACACTTACCTTACCCACACCCTGACCCTAACATCCGTCCCTATTGCACACTTACCTTAACATGTCAATGTTCTCAGCATCGAGATTCTCAACTATTGTTTTTCTCCATTGTCGATCTTCCAGTGTCGGTGTTCTCGTTGTCGGCGTTTTCAGGTAGACCCAGATAAATATATATATTCTCCCCCTGCAAAAGTAGTTTTTGTGGTGTATGTAGGTGTCTATTTTGATGGACTGAATTGTCGATGAGATCACCATGCAGTGAGTTTAAAGCATCAGTGACATGTTCAAAGAAGCCCACCAAGTTAAGGAGGCTGGATCTGCCTTTAAAAAAAACAACTGACTTGTGTCCAGAGCTTGTAGATTGTCTCTGTCTATGTTAATATGTTCCATAATTATGTATTCCATTTCTTTGCAGATAAGGCTGATGAGGCTTATTAATTTATAGTTTCCTAGATCAGTAATGGATCCCCCTTGTGGAAAGGGATGACAACCACAGTTCTCCATTCCTCTGGCCTGAATCCTCCAGAGAGGCTGAAGCTGAATAGGCTTATTAGCAAGTCTACTAGACAGCATCTGGTACTGACAAGAAAGCAGAGCAGCCTGGCACATTATCAGGACCAATGGAGCATGTGTTTTTGGCTATGGAGAGAGCATTCATGACTTGCTAAGAGGTGATCACAAGAGGTGGTGTAGGTGTGCTAATAAGATGTGGAAAGTTAGGGAGGGTAGGGGAATAAAGTTAGAGCTGAATTTGTCCGTTAATATGTTGGCCATGTCCTTAGGGTTTGAGTAAGTGCTATTATGGATTATTGTTGAGCATTGCTGGGCATTAACTCTAAGATTTCTGACATGGCTGAAGAAAGCTTTATGGTTGTCCTTAGCAGCGGTAGCAATTCTCACTTCATAAACCAGTAAGAGATTAGGGAAGCAGCTTCCAACACTTAAACCAGAACATAATCTAAGCAGTTCAGAAGGCCACAAAGAATCACACTCCAAAGACGTCCGAAAATATATAAATGCAACTCTCATTTTCAATCAGTTCTCACTTCATACTTACTTTTGCAGAGTTTGATTTTGTTTCTGAGTTCTTTTTTGATCTTTTTGAGTTCATCTGTAGATGATAGGGCATTAAGATTGTTTTGGGCTATGAGTTTCTTTTTATCATTTAGTTGTTTGTTTACACTTGAGTTCCACCATATGAGTTGATTCCTTTATTTAGCATTGTATTTATGACTTTTAGGGATAGATGTCGGGCGGCCACGGTGGTGCAGCGGTTAGCGTTGCCGCCTCACAGCAAGAGGTTCTCCGGTTCAATTCTCGGCTGGGGTGTCTTCTGTGCGGAGTCTGCATGTCCTCCCTGTGGTCATGTGGATTTCCTCCCAGTGCTCCGGTTTCCTCCCACATCCCAAAGACATGCAGTAGGTGGATTGGACACTTTAAATTGGCCCTAGGTGTGAGTGTGTGCGTGTGTGCCTTCTGTGGAAGCTTGGGCACCGGGCTGGCAACTCGACACTGTAAAACTCCACTGCCAGTCATGAGCGGACAGATGATCTGCTGTGGTGACCCCTAACCGGGAAAAGCTGAAAGAAGAAGAAGGGATAGATGTCATGATGTGTGGTGGTGGGTACAGAAATTATCCATAAATGTGGCAGCCTGTGAGATAGGGTCATAAAGATGTGGAGGGTGTCTATGTTTTATAAGGTCATCAGTTAGCTGGATTAGGCTTGCCTTAGAATAGCTCCTAAAGCCAAAAGGGTTTTTGTGGAAAGCCAGGTTTTATCCTCAGAGTTAGTGTTACTGAACTGTGGTGAGATGTGTCCAGTAATGTGGTAGCTGCAGATGCTGAACATAGGGTGGCAATATTGGTGAGAACCATATTTTTCAATCCATAATTGTGACTTGAACCAATTGATCTTGAGAGCTAGCATTAATAAAGTCCATGAATCTTTGTGCGCATTTATTTGAAATGGTATAGGTTTCCCAGTTAATGGCAGGATAGCTGAAGTCTCCCAAGAGAATAGTGCTATAGTCAAGATAGTGGAATATCAGTTTGTTTAGATATGCCTCATGGGCTGGAAGTGACACAGAGCAGGTACAATAGTTAACCATGATATATGTTAGAGAATTATCATGAAATAGAGATGGATAAGTTCAAGGTCATTGTCCTGGTTTAAAAGTTTAGAGGTCACATGGCTTCTTAGAAATATAGGCACATCCCTTCCAATAACACCATCATTTTCCACATTGGTCTGAAAGAGCAGTAGGTACAGATACCCTGCACTGTGAGGGTGCCACCTCTATTATGAAACTGAGAATCAATAACTCGGCAGACATTTATATTTTCAGGATTTAATAATGCTTGCAAAGGATCGCAACTTCTTTTTTCTGCTTCTAATATTGAGCAGTGCTACCTTTATATGGTTTTGATTTTGGATGGCTATGTAGGTAATTTGAGGAGAATGATCTTGCCTAAAAAGGCATTATCAGGGAGAAAAGGTCCTGAATAGTGAATGGGTCTATATCAGATTGCCGAAAGCTGACAAGCTCGAAGCACTAAACTTCAAACTTGCAAGTTCAAAATCTGACAACGTTGAATGTCAAAAAAAAAAAAAACACTCAACACCCAAAACAAAACAAAAAAAAAATGCTCCCCCCACTCCCCCCCTACTTAAATAAACCAACTCCGAGATCGCACTACAGTGCAGTAAAGGGAAATCTTCCCTTCCCACACTCTGGCGATCTCTGTTTCGACGGTGTTAGACTTCGAACTTTCAAGTTTGAAGTTTAGTGCTTCGAACTTGTCAGCTTTCAACATTATGATATAGACCCTAGTGAACCATCAGGCCATCCAAAGCAAAGCAGCATCTCCAACCAGGCTGATATGTATTGGATCACCTTACAATGATACCAGTAGCTAAGCCAATAACTGCAACCAGTTATTTTTTGTTTGCATTGTTACATCATTTGTGGTGATGGTAGGATAATGCTCAATGCTTGTTTCATACCAATTTCAGATGCATATTCAGAGAACTCCACCATGTTCTTCTTCATACAAGGAAATTTGTCTCAAGTCATTCATTTCGATTTGTGGAGTGACAACACCATATGTGTATTTATGGTGAAGACACTTGATCCTAGTGCCATTGCAGCTCCTGACACCTGAAAGGCAGCTGTCACTCTGTCTTTGTATTGCCTGGTGAGGTGCATCTATGTGTCTGATTATGGCATCAGCTATAACTAAGATGACACCAAATGTACCGTCTCAGTCTTGCTGCCTTAAGAGCTTTAGCTTGCTGTATTTTCTGTACTGCCTGTGTACGTTTGCATAAGTGTGTTATTCTGACTGTCCTGTATTAAAAACCTTCATCTAGGATGCCTTTGTGGTTTAGGCAGGGACTTTCTAAAGTACCTCAGCATAAGAAAGCATATTTGTTTGTTTAGGCCATGGTGGGCATGGTTGTATGAGATGGGTTTTAGAGCTGACAGGATGCTGGATGTAGTCTATAGTGTTTTAAGAGATTTGGCTCTAATGTTAATATATACTTGTACCTCTCATGTAAGGAATATTCTATAAAAACAATCAGACAGCTGTAAGTATGAGACAGTTGGTGCACTGCTTCAGCATTCCTTTTGCCATCAGGCTGGCAAAAGATGTTGAGGTAAACTGTGACTTAATGATATTTAGTGCCTGCTGAAATAGAGGGTAGTAATGAGTGCTAATGATATAAATTTGTAGGAAGGGTGAGCAGATTTTAAAAGAAATATGGAAAAAAATATTTAAACCTTCTAAGTACTGAGCTGTGTGCTAAGCAGGCAGGCAGATAAGAAGAAGGGTAACTCAAGCCTTAACAGTCTAAGAGGAAGAACTTTCCAGTTAGATATACTAGTGCTCACCAGTATAAGCAGATGAGATGAGACTGGGAGGAGTTTCCAAAGGCACTTTATAGTAAGGGCAGTCAACTCAAGAGGTGCACTTGTTGGTTGGGTGAGCACTCAATATTCTGGATCTGTAGAATACAGTGGGAGAACATGTGATGATAAGAGGTACTGCCAGCCATGCCAGGGAGAAGTAGGGCAGTGTATGACTTGTGCCAGCACAGCTAGCTGGAAATTTATAAATAATTATATGTCATTTGTATATCAAGCTGATTTGTACATCTGCTTGTGCTGAAAATATATTTGTGAACTCTGCTTGTGTTAATTGTGTTAAAATGTATCAACAGTACTCCCTGCAGATATGAAGAGAAATGTACATGTATTATGGTATCTGAATTAAATGTATATGTTTTAATAGAGGACCCTGGCACAGTAATGGTTAACCAGCTGGCTTATTTTAAGAAAAATAAGGGAAATGTAAACAAGCTGTTAAATCAATGACTGGCACCACACAATGCTAAGTAGGCCTGAAGATGGTTGGTCTGGGAGCAACCATTATCTGTTAGCTTTTGTAAAGAAGGGGGGTGTTGTAAATGTTTCTGGCTCCTAGGCATTGCCATAAAAGCTCTAAATGTGCATTGTAGCAGTCTGCTAAAGTCCTGTCTCAAACTCAAAAGGAGATATTTTGGGAACACAGAGTCAGATGACCAGATGAGGTCATTCTGCAAGTCATCTTGGATATCTGGCAAGAAAGACTGTTTGCATATTTCAGCTTGCCTTTCTCAAGTAAGTTATTAGGGAACAGTAAAATCTCTTAGATTCAGTCAAGGAATATAGTGAAGCATTGTTTAGAGATTGTTTTTCTTTATTTGTATGAGTCTGTCCATCACTGCTGTTTTGAATATTTTCTGTGATTTGAACTCTGTGGTTTACTATGGATATATATTTAGTATTTTCTTGTTCTTTTATTATTTATTATTAAATATATTTAAAACTTTTATTGTGACTGGTCCTTAGTATCTCACCTTTGAGAGTTGTTGTTGTCTTTTGGCTTTTCCCGGTTAGAGGTTGCCACAGTGGAACTCCGGTCCATTAATGATTGCAGCGGTAGCATTGTTGCCTCACAGCAAGAGGTTCTGCCGTTCGATTCTCGGCTGGAGTGCAGGGAGTGCCTTCTGTGTGGAGTCTGCATGTCCTCCCCGTGGTTGGGTGGGCGTTTGAAAGACATGCGTAAATGGGCGTGCCTTCATTGAAGGTTGAACGTCGAGCTGGCACCTCAGCATTCGTGAAAATCTACTGTATCTAACCTTTGAGAGTACTTGTATTTATTTGGTGACACTGTGTGGGGCACTCCAGAAGGCCTAGCCATCTTGGTGAACTACTACCATTTGTATTAATATTAATACTACACAGTATAATTGGACATCCTTTGCTGAGGGCCTTAAAGTAGCTGATTGTGAAGTGTCTGGTGACAGTGATAACTACCTTATACTCTGGGCAGAAGTGGGCACAGCAGGTACATCTGTGCCAACCTTTCCCAAGGGTGTGTGTGTGTGTGTGTGTGTGTGTGTGTGTGTGTGTGTGTGTGTGTGTGTGTGTGTGTGTGTGTGAAAAATCAGATCTCTCAGTGTGTGTGTTTGTCAGCTACTTGGTAAGGGACACAAAGCACTGGGTTCACAGAGTGGGTGCTGGACGACTTGACTTGGACACTCTGCTGATGACCTAACCCTACAGGTCTACCAGTAGGGAGTCTTATTGGGGATCTGGAGGGAGACAGATATAGAGACATCCAGGCCCTGGGCTGAGTGTGCTCCCTGTGTTTTCTTAAGGAAATTGTTCTTGATGAGGAGAGGTCTGCGTCTGGAAATACTGAGATAATGTATCCATTTGCATTCTAAGCGCATGACCCTCTCCAGTGTCAATGGTGAGGATTCAGGTCCCTTGATTACTGGCCCAGCATGGGGATGACACATATTGGTGCCCATCACATATTAGTAGCAGTGGTGGGCGTCACAGGGTAAAATATTTAAATACCTTACATAACTGATACTTCTCTGCTTATTGATAATAGCAATAAAAAAGGAGAGGGGGGATTTTATTGTCAGTATAAGGGGTAGACAACAACAGGGATACAGGCTTTAACGTTACATTAGGGTCAGGGTGGGGCATGAGTAATTCTCAGCAGAACAGATCTGTAAGATGCCAGTGGAAATCAGACACTGAAAGTGTAGAAATAACTTCCCTCTCACAAAGACTATCTACTACAAATCTTCAGGCAAGACCAAAACCACACCCCTTGCACCACCCACAGCTCCACCACTCTGAATTCATTTTTTCACCCACCAACCACTTTCCTGTTGATGTTATAAAAAGACATCAGCAGGAGGCAGAATGTCTTCTTTTTATTTATTTTTTCTTATTTTTGCTAGTTATAGACTTTAGAGCATCACGTTAGTGATGCTTTTCATAAAAAAAAAAAGTTAGTTTTTACAAAATTTGGCATTCTGTTTGTGCGGCTAAACAGAATTTTGAAGTTTGTACAGTGCTTTCCAGACTACCAGACTATTATTCAGATTTCCGGATAGTCCAGAAAAAATACTGAACAGGTTGCATCCCTATACCTGCCTGAGCAAACTATTTTAGTTAAAGAACAAAATGATGCAGCTGCTTCGTTGGCCTCAAAGGATAAAGCCCTGACAAAAGCACAGCCAATCCAGGTTTGATTAGAGGCTCAGGTGACTTTCAGAGTGACAGGAAGGGGTAGACATTACTATCCCTGGGGAGGGCAGCCCTATGGTTTTCTCTTGTGAAAATCCCTGGTGAAGGCAGGGACATCTCATTTGGAGGAGTGGTCCAAAAGGGGGAAGGGTGGAATCTTGACTGAGCTGCCATCAAGTTGGAGAGATATCCGACACATCTCCATTGCACATCATCCCTCAGACACTACCACAGGGATCCACAAGGAAGGATGGAAACAGTGGTAGGTAAAAAAAAAAAATGAAAGACATAAAATTACGCCTTGAAGAAAGACAACAATAACCCCCCCAGGACATCCTTATGATCCTTGCTGGTCCTGGCTCAAATTCAGTCAGTGGACTGGAAGTTGATTGGAATGCAGATAGATCCAGCAAAGGAAGTAGTTGCTGGCATAGCTATCAGACTGAAAAGAACAAAATAATGCAATTAACAGTAAAAAGCTGCCTGGCTGATTGACATATTTAGTTAAAAAACAAACAAAATAATGTACTTACAGTAAAATACTTTAAAACAGTTATAGCAAAAGAGATATTAGAACAAAACAAGTGTAATGTAGGTTGTTTTTTACTTTCCTGATATAGAGATATTCTGAAGAAATAGTGCCTTTTAGATTAAAAATGTATCAACAGAGTAGTCTTGTAGGTTAATCACAAAGGACAAAAGCAAACACTAGGCCCTGCTACAAACACAACTGTGTTGCACTCTTTAGCATTGCTTCCAATGATTTATTGTTCCTTTATATATCATGCAGCTCCTCCCTTCTAGAGAGTCCAAAGGTCAACAAATTCTAAAATATTGCATATAGTAGTAATCTCCAGGCTATTGTTTGACTGTTGATACAAGACATATGTGGCATGGCCTGGAAATCATCATAGGCTACAGAGACAAAGGCAGGGGGATGAGTACTGAGAGCCAGGTTTCACCAGATGATTTCAATGAATTTTATGCCCGGTTTGAGGTCCAAACCACTGAGTCAAAAAGAACCACCATAAGAGAAAGGGGCAGAGAGATGCTCTGGCTGATATATTCAATCCCTCCCTTGCACGAGTTACAATTCCCACTTTTTATAATGCAACCACTATTATTCCACTGCTGAAAAAGGGCAAAACCAACTGCCTGAATAACTACTGGCTGGTTGCATTGACTCCCACAGCGATGAAATGCTTTGAGATATTCATTATGTGTCATATTCAGTCAATTATGGATCCCCTGCAGTTTGCGTACAGATCGAATAGTTTGACAGAGGATGCAGTCAGTACAACACTGCATACAGTTCTTACTGATTTGGGGAATAAGGACTGTTATGCTCGCTTGCTGTTTATTGATTATGTCAGCTTTCAATACAGTGATACCAACAAAGCTCATTAATAAGCTGCCCATACTGGGTGTGCCACTGACTCTTTGCAATTGTGTCTTGGATTTTTTAACAGGCAGACCACAGTCAGTCAGGCTGGGGAATAACATATCTAAAACAATAATAGTAAATGCAAGAACTCCACAAGGCTGTGTGCTGAGTCCAATGTTGTACACCCTCTTCACTTATGATTGTGTTGCTTTTCAACATGATAACAGTATTGTCAAATCTGCAGATGATACAACAGTCATTGGTCTGATCTTGGGAGTGATGAGTCAGCATATAGGAAGGAAGTGGGAACCTTATGAAGTGGTGTCGGAACAGTACTCTCTCTCTTAATACCAGCAAAGCAAAAGAGATGATCATTGAAAAATGGAGGAATAGAGGGCAGGGCTTATCATTAAATATTGGTGAGTCTGAGGTGGAAAGCGTGGCTACATTCAAATTCCTCAGTATTAACATCTCGGAGGACCTTACCTGGACTCATAACATCACAGACCTGTTAAGAAAAAGCTGACAGCGACTGTATTTTCTGAGAAGGCTGAGGAAGTTTGGCATGCCCAATGCCACCTTCAGCAACTTCTACAGATGTACAATTGAGAGCATTCTCTCCCACTCTGTTACAGTGTGGTTTGGGAATAGTATAATATTGGACCACAAGGCTCTGGTGCATACCTCTTAACTGTACAGATTTTTGCAGAATGTCCAGATTTTTTACTCATATTTTTGGTCTGTTTTTCATAAAATTGTGGTTTTCTGGCAAATTAGTGGCAAATCATTAAAAATTGAAGTTAGAAAATAATAACAGACATTTAAGTTTCAGACTTCATACCCTTCAGAAAATTTGTACTAATACAAAACCTGTTATTCTATCAACTTTCTAAGTTTGTAAGGACAATATTTAGAAATTGTCTCTATTTTTGGGCCTTTGTCCCACTTTTATATATGGCTTTGTCCAGATTTCTTGCTCTAAGAGGTTGAGAGGTATGTCTGCAGTGAGTAATGAAAACTGTGCACTACATCACTGGAGTAACACTCCCTGCCTTTTAGGACATCTACGCCAACATAATGTTTAGGAGGGCTCAAAACATTATTGTGGACACTACTACCCACAACACAAACTGTTTGTGCTGCTACCATCAGGGAGGCATTATAAGAGCATGGTGGCCAGAACAACTAGGCTGAAAGACAGTTTTATACCTTAAGCTATTAGACTATTAAGTAAAACTCACATACTACCTCTCCCTCCAGTACTGAAGATTGGTTCACATTTGGAGGAAACAAGCTTGTTTTGCACAAATGCGCTGTTTTGCAGTTAAATATATTTACTGATATTGGTATTTATATTATTGTCTGTTTGGTGTTTTAGATCACTTCTTGTTAATTGTCATCATTTTTGTATGTTGCTGGCGGATTTGCAGAATAATAATTTCATTGTACTTTGTGACACTGTCTCTAGTACATATGACAATAAAGTTGAATTGAATAATGTGGGCCACCTCACATTTCTTAATCAGCCATGGGCCCTTGGCCTGTCAGTGTTCTATCTGTTGATAGTCTTCTAGCAGTAAGTACCATGAGGCAGTGTATAAAATGTCTCGAGTTTACTGGCAACCATTTGCTATTACCAGAGAATGAGTGAAAACAGTTATTACAACTGGAGGCAAACCTCTCACACAAAGTGGTTATCAGTACCAATACCAACACCTTACGTACATGCTGTAAGATAGATATAACCATTTCTATGCTGACATACTTCAAGAATCACTTCCAATACTACAGAGATTTGTTAAATGCAGCATCTTAGACACATGCACCACATCAAACCTCTACAACACACTAACATACACTACATATCATGTAAAGCTTCTTCTAACACAACCACCTCCATCACCAGAGAAAAGCATCACCACAGTGTGTTTTGTTGAGCCTTTCAGGCTGCAGTAACAGCCTACTCATCATGCTAATGCACTTGTTATAGATTACTCTGTAGTTTGAAACACCAATGCACCACTCACACGGCAAAGATAGAGTATCAGTAGTGTCAGTCAGGTGTTACAAAGTATCATAAAGGCACTTAAGTCCCTTCACTCCAAGTCTGAATATGACATAGCCATTGTTCATGCAGCTGTGGATGACTTGCAATGCTCCCCTTAGACAACATAAAGAGAGACATGATGGAGAAGAAATAGATGCATTTTGGAGAAGTATCTTGTGAAACACAACAAAGATGCTAAATGGATAAAAGAAGTAAAAGAAAGAATAGGAAGCTTACAAGTACAGGATATGAAATGGGATGAAGTAACAGCCAGAGAGCCTGAAACAAAGTTAAGAAAAGCTTCTAACTGGAAAACTTCAGGCCCAGATGCAGTGCCTAACTTTGGTTTGAAAGTATTAACATCTTTGCACAAAGACTTATCCATGAGTAAGAACTATTTATAAGCGCATCCCGAACAGACACCAACCTGGCTAACAACAGGTAAAACAATGCTTCTATTTAAGAGCGAACCTGCAAGCTACCCCAAATATTATAGACCAATAACTTGCCTTCTGACAACATATAAACTATACATGGGAAATGATGCCGACAGAGTTTATAATCATTTAGAAGAAAACTCAATTATGGCAGTAGAACAAAAGGGCAATAAAAGAAAGTCATATGGAACAAAGAATCATTTGTTGTTAAATAAAGTCATAGTGGAGAACTGTAAAAGGGGGAAAAATCTAAGTATGGCATGGATTGACTACAAAAAGCATTTGATAGTATCCCACATTAATGGATAAAAGAGTGCTTAAAAATGCATAAGATACATCCTACACTGACTGACTACATTACGGTGACCATGAAACAATGTCAGACCACTTTGCAATTAAGCCATGATAAAGGACAAATTATTATCCCAGGGATAAAAATTCAAAGGGAGATATTCCAGGGTGACTCTCTGTCACTGTTGCTATTCTGTCTTGCCCTTAACCCATTAAGCTGTTTACTTAACTATTTTATTGGCTATAATTTGGCTCCTAGAAAACAACAGTCTAAAGACTTCTCATCTTTTCTTTGCTGATGATTTAAAACTGTATAGCTCATCAGATGAGGAACTGAAAGCACAGCTGCAGGTTGTCAAAACTTTTTCAATTGATATTAGAATGTCATTTGTCCTTGATAAATGTACAAAAGCAACCTTTAAAGCAGGAAAACTGCAGCACCAGGAAAACATCAGTTTGGGACAAGAATGTGATATAAAAGAACTTGATCAAGAGGGAGTGTATAAATAATTGGGAACTGATGAAGGATCAGCAATAAAACATGAACAAATGTGTCTAAAACTTAAGGAATACTTCAGAAGACTTAAATTAATCCTGAAAACAGCACTGACATCAAGGAACAAAATCCAAGCTATAAACCAATTTGCTCTTCCTTTCCTAACTTACAGTCTTGGAGTGATTGATTGGCCCCAAAACATGTTGGATAGATTAGATACTAAGACAAGAAGGATGCTTCATGCTCACCAAATGATCTATAAAAATCAGTGCATCCCAAGATTATATATTCCCCATTCCAAAGGAGGGATTCGCCTCCTTGAAATTGATTACATGTATAGATCTACAATCGTGGGGCTCCACACATATCTGCTGACCTCACGAGACCCAAATGTAGTGAAAGTTTTGAAACATGAGGAGAATAAGTCTAAGATGACTTCTCTGCTTAGTCTAGCAGAAGCATATCTGCGTCAAGCAGGAATGGAAATCAAACCAGAAGTAGATAAAAACCAGGCAGCAACTGAATGTGCCAAAAAACAAAAGAAAGAATATAAGGCGAAGGACCAGATGAAAAGGCAAGAAATGTGGAAAAAACATAAATATAGTTGCAAGTATAGAAAACATCTGGAAGAACCTCATGTTGATCAGGAACAAATGTAGGAATGGTTAAAGAGAGGTGAATTCAAACCAAGAGATGAAAGGTTAATAATGGTGGACCAAGACAGTGGGCTACGTACACACTGGTTTACAAAGTCCATTGAACATGTGGGTGAAACGGACAAATATAGGTTTTGTAAAACAGAACTGGAAACAGTTGCATGCCTCTTTGCTGGTTGTGACCTACTAATGACAGAAGGACTGTATACTGAAAGGCATAATAATGTGACAAGACTGTTGCACTGGGGATTGTGAAACATTATGGTATTGAAGTGGCTGAAAAACACTGGAAACATGAACCATAAAGCATCATAGAAAATGATGAAGTTTACATCACATGGGATCATCCATTACCAACAGTTCAAAAGACAGATGCCAGAAAACCAGATATAGTGGTCCAAGAAAAGAAGACAAAAGTAGCATTGATCATTGAAATCGCCACACCCAGTGACTACAGTGTCCTGGGTACAGAGATACACAAAAATCATAAAATATCAGGATTTGCAGGCAGAAACTAGAGCAATGTGGAAGAAAGATACTCATATAGTTCCAATAGTAGTAGGAGCAACGGGTCTTATAAAAAAAGAGTATACAAGCATATTTGGATATGCTACCAACACATGTAACTCTGTACGAATTGCAGAAGGAGTCATTACTGGGCACATTGCGGGTGCTGTGAAGAGCACTTTTGGCTGACATCAAAGAGTGAAACAGTACTAATTTCATGAACTTTAATCGTACTTTGACTCAGGAATGGGGTCCATTCCTGTCATGGTATTAGAAACCCAAAAAGTTTTGGAGAAATTAAAAAAAGAGATATCTTGATTATATCTAAAAGCCTAGAAAGAAACTAGTCCTGAGCAGTATCCTACCATCACCAAGAATTATGTTGATTGACTTTAATAATTGGCTTATTCGGTGGGGGGGGTGTGTGTGTGTGTCAGCCTGGAGAGAATGAGCGATAGAAGGTAACACCACCTGTTTCACCCAGAGGATCACTTGCACCTATCTTCCCAGGACTTTTGCATACTGGCTGACAAAGTACATCTCCACAGAGCCTTTTTTAAGGAATGTCAGTTTCTTGAGGCTACCAACTAACATGTCAGTTTCTTCAGGCTACCAACTAACAAACACAAATTTGAATCTAGCACAAATATCAGTGTAGTGCTACTCAACATTCAGGCCCTTAATAAGAAAATGCCCTCCCTTGAGGCCTTTCTAACTGTAGAAAATTTGATTATTTATGTTGTCCCCAAAACTTTTGTGCGTTGACAACACTTCCTCTTATTGGCCTTCTCTGACGGCCACTTATTTAAGCCCTCAGTAATGGTAGCGATACTGGTGGTGGCATGTCTGTCTTTGCCCAAAACACTATCAACACTGGACTAGCTGAGTGACCAGAAAAATGACATTGTGCTCCTTCATGTCATAGTATCAGTAAACAAGACCTCATGCCATGTCCTTGCCCATTAGAGAATTACATCCATTGCACCTGCAAACCATAAAATGTATATTAATAAACAGAGTTACTCTCCATTAACCTAGACACCATTTTTAAGGGATGTAACAACCCAAGGTTATCTTTCACTTGAATACAGCTGCTATTATTTTTTGATTTATTGCCTGACTGAGTAATTGAATGTGCTGCATTCCAGTGACTTTGTAGTAAAATCTGCAGCGGACTACAGAAAACATGCCTATTCACTACAAACTGCCTCTCCCTATCCCTGCATCATCAGAAGACGGGGATAGAAGACATGGAATTAGAAAGTAATTAAACAGTTGCTCAGCACAGAGTAAACAGAAATACAGGTTTATTAAACTTATAGGTCCGCTGAAATAACTGAAGCAAAAAACTCACATTTTAGAATCAGGAAGTCCACTTTATATGATGAATGCATAGGTATACCTAAAAGAAATGGTAAAAAAATCTTTGCACATGATTTTTAACAATATTTTATGGTAACTGGGCAGAGATAGACAAGTAATGAGATACTTATATGGCAGAATGGAAGCCGATCCATTGCCCTCCCTAGAGCTCCATTTAACCATTTCTGCCTGTAACCAAAAAACAGCCCGGTATATTATTAGGGCCTACAGAGCTAGTGTTTTTGGGGGAGTGTTTTTACATCTTTTCAAAGGTGATTACTGAGGTGATTATGGACTAAATACTTTGTTTTGAAGGTGACAGAGGGCAGACTTTGTGGAAGATTGTTTTTGCAAGGATGTTAGCTATATCTTCAGCATTTGATAGGGCGATGCCATTAGTGATAAGCTCATTGCAATACTTGGTGTTACTTCTGAGGATCTTTATATTATTGAATGTATTGTGGTCATCCTTTGCTGATGAATCAATTTTTTCTTTGTCATTACTTCTGTAGTTGTTAGTTATGCTCACAAGTTCTGTCTTTGTGCTTTTGTGGCAGATTATAACATGATGAGTTTTTGTTCTGTTTGCTAAAGCTATGAGTAATTTCCTTTTATTGTATAGTCTGTTTCTGCCATATAAGTATCTCATTACTTGTTGGTCTCTGCCCAATTACCATAAAATATTGTTAAAAATCATGTGCAAAGGTATTTTTTACCATTTATTTTTGGTATAATTAAGCATTCATCATATAAAGTGGACTTTCTGATTCTAAAATGTGAGTTTTTACTTCAGTTGCTTCAGTGGACCTATATTTATTAAGTTTAATAAAACCTAACTTAATGCTCCAGTGACTTAATCATTGCAATTGCTACCCTCTTCCACTAGGGACACCATCATACTCAATGCATGTGTTCTTGAAAACAGTCTGTTAGAGAAATGTACAAATTGTATAGTGTACAATTCTGCACCTAAAGGGTTAAGAGTTAATACATTTATTCTATGTAAAATGTGTAAATGCTGGTGGTCTCTGTAAAAGCTGCTGACACCTGAAAGTCTGTTGTTCTTGCTATGGAATGTTGAGATAGGGGCCTCACACTAGCAACAGATAAATGTTGTGTCAAGAAGAGACAGTTAAAGGACCATTACTCAGAAACTGGGTTTGACAGGGCAAGCCCTGTGGTCAAGCTAAATTCTGAGAGATGTTTTTGTAAGTCAGCAATTATCTGATAGCACCTGCTGTGTACGTACAAAGAACTGTATAAAAGCAGCAGGCTGAGCTATTGAAAATCAGACAAACCTTGTACCTACATGCTTTGTCTCCTTGCTGCAAGTAATAAAGGATGCCTTGCTGAACCTTACGTGAATTGATCTTTGTATTTTCTTTAACAGATTGGTCCTTTGAGCCGGAGCCCTCTCTTCACCTCGGCTCAGACGGCCAGGGGGCTGAAACCATACAGGGAATAAACCAAATTAGTTCTTCTGCAATATAAAAGACCTCCGACTGAACTGTCGTCAAAAGAGGCCAGTCACCTTCTGATCTGCGATTGAAGGACGGGTATCTGCGAATCAGTGATCAATCACGTAGGCTCAAGTAAGGTGTTTTTTGCTTTTCTGTTTTATTCAGTCAGGGACAGGAAAATGCATTTCTGTTAGATTTTATTTTATTCAGTCAAGGACAGGAAAATGCATTTCTGTTAGATTGTATTTTATTCAGTCAGGGACAGGAAAATGCATTTCTGTTAGATTGTATTTTATTCAGTCAGGGACAGGAAAATGCATTTCTGTTAGATTGTATTTTATTCAGTCAGGGACAGAGAAAAACTGCAGTTCTGTCATAGACTAGGTGAACAGGATAGTAGAAGGTTAGACAGTCATTCTGATGAGACTATAACAAAATCTGTGGTACACGTAAAAATTGAAGGTAATAGGTAAAATTACTAAAGGTAACTACGTAGTGAGCAAATGGGTAATTATAACTGTGGTGCGAAACATCAAAAGATCCACAATTAACAGAAGATAGAAAATATATGCAGACGCAGCACACAGATAATGTTAAATATTTTACAAAATGGGTAACTGAGTATGATTTTGATGGAAAATTAGATAAATCCTCGCTTCTTAATCTGATAAAGCAATTAAAAGCAGATTCCAAGGGGTGAGTTAAAAAACAGTGACAATTAGGAATTCCCCAGGTGCACAGGTGGCTGGAGGAAGCAAATTGCAGAGACCAAAAAGACAAGAACTCTAAAACAATGTTTTTAGACAAAGAAGACAATCACCTAGTACTAGCTTTGGCACCCCTCCCCCACTGGTATATAGGGCAAATGACCAGCATGAAGCACCTCCGCTATACCCTATGGTTTCACAAGGCAAAGATCCTGTAAGAATGAAGTTAGTAAAAGTTAGGGATCCCATAGGCACAAGGTCCAGAACAAAGGATATAGTTAACGAAGACAAAAACCTTGAGGTTTGGCAATTGTTCAATGATGCACAAGCTACAACTGGGGAGGAAGAAATGTGCCCACTTATAGAAGTACCTAATCCCAGAGCAGGTCAGGATAACCAAGACCCCACTTTATTAGTATATAGACCCTGGAGTCCTGAAGATATTCAGAAGGCCACTGAGGGTATTCCTTACCCCTAGGGTCAACTTTCAAAACTTTTCAGAGGACCTGCAAGGTATGAGGTTAAGCTATACGCTAAATGGAGAAGAGATAGAAAAAGTGGTAAGACAAATTATAGGTCCAGACTGGCACATGGTCTGTGGTAATTGGAATCCTCCTGATGCTCGGCGGAGACCCCTTCCACATAATGACGCAGGATTAAATGCCCAGGTAACAGAGCTTACAAACCGAATTTCCGAAAAGTGGCGACCCCGGGCAGACTGGACCTGCATTAACCAGTGTATCCAGCAAGAAGGCGAGTCAGTCGACCACTATTTTGCTAGGCTCATAGAGTGCTTTAATAATCATTGCCGGATGCAAATCCCTGACAACCAAGCAGTAGACTCTCCCTATGAACAACAGTTAAAAAATGCCTTTTAGAAGGGGAGCAGGGCTCCTATTAGTTTTATTACAAAACACATGGTAGATCACCGTACAAGCACTTTGCAACCACTGCTTGAGTACGCAAGGCATGCTGAATGACACTTTAATAGCAAAAAGAAAAAGAAAATGCAGGTATTTTCATTAGAAGACAGGGCTGAGGTATATGTGGTACAGCCAGGAAAAAAGGGCAAAAATAGGGAAGGTAGGCGGTCTGACCAAAGGTCAGAAGATTTTGAGGGACATAAAAAGAGAGGAGAATGTTTTAAATGCGGGAAGAAAGGTCACACGGCAAGGGAATGCAAAAGGAATAATAGGACAAGGACGGATGAACAAGAAGGTGATGACTGACTATATGATAGGAAGCACAGGGAAGGGTTACAATACAAAGCAGGATAAATGGTAATGTAGAGGCAAGAATAGAGGAAGCACAGTACGGTGGAGGGGATGACAATGAAAATGAAAGTGATGAGGTATTAGACTTGGCGCTTCTGTGCTTGGAACTCCTTTTAGCAGACATCAAGCCAGAAGTCATCCTTTTGGTGGAAGGGAGAGAGGTTAGCTTTTTGTGTGATTCTGGGGCTTCACGGACCCTGATAAATTACCGGAGTGTACACGGTCTTCGGATTACATATTTGTTAAGGCTGCAAATGGGCAGCTATACCGGGAGCCTCTCTCATACAAAATTATAATCACAGATCCTGTAACAGGGTTGACACAGAGAAGCAAAATTATAGTGTCTGCAAAATGCCCAATGAATCTCCTAGGCAGAGACTTGATGCAGTTATTTGGCATAGCGGTGGTTCCGACTATACAAGGGATGCAAGCACAACGACAGACTGACATCTGCGAAGTGCATGATGCCTGCGTAGTGCAGTCAAGAGGTGAGATGTTTTACTGGTACAGTCAGGACCTGGTTACTATCTTCCCAGGGACTGTAATCAAAGAATTAATGGATTTGGCCATTAGTAAATTTCACTCGTTAGATATTAAGAAGCAGCCATTACTGCACTGCACCCTGCATTTTTGTGACACACAAGGGCCAGATGAAGACTACAGAGATAAGCTGTTTAAATATCCCACAGCAAGGCTAGTGTTACGTAACCTATACTAGGACACAATGGGAACTAGCATAGCCAGCTGCTCTCTGCCTAAAGAAATAACAGCACTTTACAAATCTGACCTCCTACCACATGTAAGCCTCCCTAAACACAGAAACACAAAATGGGTAGAATTGGGTGGGAAGATTGGAAAAACAGACCAGGGAGGAACTCTCAGAGCAGGGAGTACAGGTACAAAAATTGAACTGGGTAACTCAAACTAAGCCAGCAGTACACCTGCATTTTCACAAAAATACTTGACAAATACTCCTGTTAAAGGAGGAAGAGAATGCCCTGAAAGGTATTCCAGACAAACTGTGGTCCACAGGGAAATCAGATGTAGGCCTTATTTGCATGGCAGGACCAGTGGTGATTACACCAAAATCAACATTTAGACCTCAAAAACGTCAATATTCGCTGAGAAAAGATGCAGAGGCAGGGATAAAGCCCATTATAGCTGCACTCCTTAAAGGTGGTGTATTAATCAAATCTCCTGATTCACCACGTAACACACCTTTGTTTCTGGTTAAAAAGGCAAATGGGGAGTGGAGCATGGTTCAAGACCTGCAGGCTGTAAATGAGGCAGTGATACCTAGGGCACTTACGGTACCTGATCCACATACAATCTTAAATGTGTTAGAACCCCATCAGAAATATTTTTCTGTAGTTGATATTAATAATGCATTCTTCTCAATTCCGATACATCCGGACAGTAGATTCTGGTTTGCATTTATGTTTCAGGGTAAAAGATAAACATACACTCGACTACCGCAGAGTTATTGTGAGAGTCCCACGATATTCTCACAAGAGATGTCAAATAACTTAGCAAGATTTAGCCCACCGAAAAATAGTCAAATCCTGCTTTATGTAGATGATATCTTAGTAGCAGCTCCCACTTTACAAGCTTGCCGAGAAGACACGCTAGCATTGCTATGATTTTTAGCTGCCGAGGGACACAAGGTGAATAAGGAAAAATTGCAACTCTGGAAAGAACAGGTCCGATATTTGGGCTATATAATATCTGATGGAGGTAGAACCTTGGATGAGGATAGAAAAATAGCTATTTTGCAGGCTCCAAAACCCATTACCAAAAAGGAAATTATGTCCTTTTTGGGTACAACTAACTTCTGTCAAAGTTGGATTCCAAACTATGCTTTGGAAGTGGCACCCTTGTCTGACCTTATATACAAAAAGCCTATGGCAGCACAGGACCTGGTGATTTGGACACCGGAGGCGGATTTAGCCTTTTGTAACTTGAAACAGTTAATAGCATCATCTTTTGTCTTGGGGTTACCAAATTATCACAAGCGCTTTTTTTCAAACCGTAGACTGTAAGCAAGGCTACGTGACATCAGTCCTGATGCAACAACATAGGGATAAGCAACGTCCCATTGCTTACTATTCATCACAGTTAGACCCGGTGGCATGGTCCTTACCCCATTGTGTTCAAGCAGTTGTTGCAGCTGCTATGGCAGTGAAGGCTTCGGCCTCAGTGGTTTTGTTTCATCCACTCACCCTTAGGGTCCCTCATGCAGTAGCAATTATTTTGTTACAAGAAAAGGTAGCATACCTTTCCCCAGCTAGACATGTCTCCTGCATGACGTTTTGCTGAGCCAGCCTCACATGACAACCAAACGGTGCACAACCCTGAATCCATCAACTCTACTCCCTACCCCTGTAGATGGTACTCCGCATCACTGCCTACAGGAGATTGAGCAGACAACATTACTTAGAAAAGACCTCACATATATACCTTTGACAGATGTTGGTCTAACATATTATGTAGATGGCTCATGCAAAAAGAACCCAGCAGGACAGAACCTAGTGGGCAATGCTGTAGTATCCGACACAGAGGTTATCGAGACAAAACCCTTACCACGACATTTGTCCACACAGGCGGCAGAATTGATTGTACTCACTAGTGCATGTATTTTAGCTAAAGGTAAGCGTGCAAATGTTTTTACTGACAGTCAATATGCTTTTTCCATGGTGCATGTGTTTGCACAGCAATGGAAAAACCAAGGTATGATTACATCAACTGGTAAACCCATAAATCATGCAAAGCTCATATTAGATCTTTTAAATCCATTCAATTGCCTCATTGTTTTGCTATCTGCAAATGTGCAGCTCACACAAAACAGCAGGATGGTATTTCAAAAGGTAATGCAAGAGCTGACTCTGCTGCAAAGCAAACAGCCACAGAAGCTTGTTTACACCTTGTAGAAGATTTAGAACCCTCTGAAAGTCTAAATTTGGACATGCTACAAACAATGCAATCATTGACCACACAGGTAGAAAAAAGGCGTTGGTTAAAGCAGGGGGCCTACATGCATTGTCTCCTTGCTGCAAGTAATAAAGGATGCCTTGCTGAACCTTACGTGAATTGATCTTTGTATTTTCTTTAACACAGTCCCTGTCTGCTTCTCTCACATTCTTATATCCTCGCTTGTCAAAACAGATCTCCATGGTATTTTATTTACCATATAGTCACAGTACAGATCAAAAACAAACCCAGCTGTCTTTAAAAGTTTCTACAACACTAGTTTCCTCATGTTTGGTAATAAATTGAGATGGTTTAACAGTCCCCCGCCCTTCAATTACAATATAGCAAGTAACTCATTTTTATACTCCCATCTCAATGTTTGCATAAATCCAAATGTTTCTATTTGCCAAAAAACATTACCAAGTTTTGAAAAAAAAAAAAGTCACAGTACAGATCAAAAACAACCCAGCTGTCTTCAGAAGTTTCTAGAACACTAGTTTCCTCATGATTAGTAATTGAGATAGTTTAACAGTCCCCAGCCCTCAATTATAATATAGTGAGTAACTAATGTTTATACTCCCATCTAAACTTTTGTTTAGATCCAAATGTTTCTATTTGCCAAAACACATTGCCAAGTTTTGAAAAAAACAAAAAAAGCTAATTTGGTGGAACTCATTCATAAACAGACTATACAATAAAAGGAAATGACTCATAGCCTTAGCAAAGAAAACAAAAACTCAGCATGTTATAACCTGCCTCAAAAGCACACAGAACTTGTGAGCATAACTAACAACTACAGAAGTAATGACAAAGAAAAAAATTGATTCATCAGCAAAGGATGACCACAATACATTCAATGATATAAAGATTCTCAGAAGTAACACCAAGTATTGCAATGAGCTTATCATTAATGGAATCGCCCTATCAAATGCTGAAGATATAGCTAACATCCTTGCAAAAACAATCTTCTACAAAGTCTGCCCTCTGTCACCTTCAAAACAAAGTATTTAGTTCATAATCACCTCAGTAATCACCTTTGAAAAGACATAAAAACACTTCCCAAAACCACTAGCTCTGTAGATCCTGATAATATACCAGGCTGTTTTTTGGTTACAGGCAGAAATGGTTAAATGGAGCTCTAGGGAGGGCAATGGATCGGCTTCCATTCTGCCATATAAGTATCTCATTACTTGTCTGTCTCTGCCCAGTTACCATAAAATATTGTTAAAAATCATGTGCAAATATTTTTTTACCATTTCTTTTAGGTATAATTATGCATTCATCATATAAAGTGAACTTTATGATTCTAAAATGTGAGTTTTTACTTCAGTTACTTCAATGGACCTATATTTATTAAGTTTAATAAACCTGTATTTCTGTTTACTCTGTGCTGAGCAACTGTTAATTACTTTCTGATTCAATGTCTTCTATCCCCCTGTCTTCTGATGATGCAGGGATAGGGAGTGGCAGTTTATAATGAATAGGCATGTTTTCTGTAGTCTGCTGCAGATTTTATTACAAAGATACTGGGATACAGCACATTCAATTACTCAGCCAGGCAATAAATCTAAAAATAATAGCAGCTGTATTCAAGTGAAAGATGACTAAAGTTAGATGGAGCAAGATAAAGGTAAGGTGTATAGTGCTTGGCATACAGTGCAATAAAACCGATGTAAGACTGTGATAAACAGTTGTTTGCCAGTGAAATGATTACTTTCAGTTAGAAAAATATGAATGTTTGAATCACCTCAATGTTAGCCCTACTGTACAATGAGTTTCTACGATTAGTGTTGGAAAGAAAACATTTGGAATAATGTAAGGATGAAAATGCTGTAAACTGATCATTCCTTAACAGACAACTGTTTAGTATAGTGTGATGAACAGCTGTTTACTGCATCAGTGTTTTTTTACATTAAATGCCATAATACAATACACTTTACTAGGAATGATGATCTCACAGTTCTGCAGAACCGTGACCTGAAATGAGAGGTTCTGCTGTAGGCAGATGACCACTGCTCTGGTCTACATAAATTATATTGTCTTTATTCCTCTCCTACTATTTCTGTTACCTTCTTGGGAAGCACTGACAGTGAGACGTGATATGTCCTCATATGTTCAGACAGTGCCCCATCCTCTTTTACTTCCAACATTGACTCCTATTCAAGTTTGGTAAGTCCAAACTAACGTACAAATGGAAGATCATATGGATGCTTGGTGTACCACCATACTGTGGGTCAGTGATATCATGGTAAAAACGTTCATATTGCTGTAGTCATTGCAATGTGTGTATTTGCATACAGGCAATGCGGCTTTTGTTTTGAATAACTGCTACACCTCTGTGAACCTCAGGACCAAGAATTCCACTCATAGTCATTTATTATATGTTCTTGACATGAATAGCAAGATTCACCTCTCTAGCTTCACTCGAGCTAAATTTCTTGGCATCCATGTCTCAAATACATAATAAGCTGGTTATGATCGGAGAACCAATAATAATCCTTATTTTATTTATATTAGCATACTGGGTAGTACACCAATCAAAACTGACCAATTTTAGGCAGACCCCAGATGAAAATATTTTTACAACTAATACAAAACATGTAGCATGCTATTAAGATAAGTCTAGTGGTTAAGACAATACAACAAGTTTGAAGTTAACAGAATAAATATTGCAGCATACATCTAACTAATATTCAATAAACAACTACCAATGTTTACTTTATATACAATATAATTCACAAGTCTGTGGGCAAGTAGAAAGGAGGTGTAAAGCAAGGTCCAATACAGGAGGAAGAATGAATGTCAGACAGGTTAGGTGACATGGCCATTGCAGAAGCAGCTACAGTGGTCTTGTTTTTAAAGGCACATTTTAAGTTACCCTCTGAATTTGGAATGGTGGGTAGTACTTTCTTTTAGGTGTGCTGGAAAAGATTGACAAAGTGAGGCAGCAATGGAAAAGAGGGATGTTTAGCACAATAGAGGTTAGATGTAGGAATTGTTACAGCGGTGGCTGTTTGTGAAAAGTGCCATAGGTTATAAAAAAATATATATTTATGGAGTTTGGTTGACAGAAGTGAATACGTTTTTTAGATTTTGTACGTTAAAGTGCAGAGATCCTTTATTTATTGGTACATTGTCTGAGTGACTGACTGTGCTGCATTCTGCATCACTTTGTACTGAAAACTGCTGCAGAGTACAGGAAAACATGCCTACCCACTGTTACGTCATCAGTACGTGCCTACCCGCAATTACCTCATCAGAAGGCTGGGACAGATGTCACAGATTCGGGATATAACTGGACAGCTTTTCAGCATACAGAAAATGCAAACAACTTTATTAAACTTAAAAAATATAGTGTCACTGAAGTAACTAAAAAAAAAACAAAACAAAAACTATGCATATTTTGGCATCAGGAAGCCCACTTCATATGAAAAGAGGGATCTATATTGAATTAGCGAATGCTTAGAAAAGCAAATGCTAATTCATCGACCCCTTTTAAGCGAAAGCTTAAAATCTCGAACACCTAGAACAGCGATTTTTTTTCCCTGGGAAAAAATTTGCTGTTCCAAGAAACACACACACAAGACAAGCACACCAAAAAAGCAGCAATCCACACACATACACTTAAAATCCTATACCTACCCTACACTAAACTGTACATACACTACTATCTATCCACTTATCTTAACCAAAACCCTAACCTTAAGGTCCGTCACTATCGCACACTCACCTGACCCATGCCCTAACCCTAACTCACCTATCCTGCCCTAACCTTAATGTCTGTCACTATCGCACACTCATCTCACCCGTGCCCTAACCCTAACTCACCTAACCCTAATGTCCACACAATCGCACACTTACCTGAACTCGACTCGTAACTTTCCACAACAGTGCTGAAAATAGAGAAGCCACAGAAACGGCCAACCAAATTCTTTCCCTAGGAAAAAATTCGGTGTTCTGCAGCTTCGCTATTTTCAGCGTTCGCTGTTTTGGGGTCGATATTAGAAAATTCGATGTTTTAAAACTTCAGTGTTCTAATATAGACCCTAAAAGAGCATACATATAAAGAAAATAAATGCCTTTTCACATTATCTTTAAATCCTGTGAGTGTGCACACTATTTTCTTCTTTAATTTTACAACGAACACTGAGATTTGGATTTAATTTAAAATTTTATTACAAATTTTACTACAAAAAAACACCGACAGCCATTTGCTAAACTAAGCAAAATAAAAAACTTTCACATTGAAAACACGCAGCATGAGCAACAGTAAACTTCTCTTCCCTTGAAACTTGGTTTTATTGAAAGTGCATCTGGCAACCCATTAAACTACAAGATATATGCTGGGATTCACAGTCAAACAGCATATAGTGAAACACTAATTAACGTCTATGGGAAGAGTGCAGGAATTCTGAAGACAAATGTGCAACATATTTGCTAATGGCCTGGAACAGTCTACAAGACAGATGCAAATGCCCATTTTTATGAGCAGCCCAGGATCATTATCTGGTGAAGTGACTGCCACATTAGACAAATGAAGACTGAGGGAGTCAAACCTATATGACAAGAAGCATCTCATTAACATCACATAACCTTACTCATCTGCAGTAAGGGCCATGCAAACTGCTGCAGCCCAACACAGTACATATCACACCTGCATGTCTGCAGAAAACAAGCTAAGTTAAAAATGTGAAAATAATTAAAATATTAACATTACCTTTGTAGACGTCATGCTGTCTAGTTTATTCACATCCAAACAATAATTACACTGTCTATAGTCAGGAAAATAAAGAAAACAAGGATTGTGACTAAAGAACATGGTTCATATAATGATGCAACCAATTCCTTCCTTTATACTATTACCACTCTGAAATGCAGGAACTGATGCACACACGTACACACATACACACACACACACACACACACACACACACACACACACACACACACACACACACACACACACACACACACAGTAACAGCCCCTTGTATGATTGATCACCACTCAGATGTTTGCCTAAGATTAAATGAATGAGCAAATATATAAATAATAACCTAGAAATGTATTTCATCTGAAAGCTAGGATAATGATATAGTGTGCCCCCATTGCATCAACCCCCTTGCCCTCCCAATCTCTTAGCAAAAGTAAAAGATGAAAGGATGCAAAGTCAGGAACAGATTTTTTGGTCTTATATTCTTAGAAAATTGCTAGTATAACAGGGGTTGCTTTAGTAAGCATTTTTTGAAGGGTATGGATTTTGAAACTTGTGACATTATTTAGTAACTGCAGTCTATAACACTTTACCAGAAAGGCACAAAATTGTATGAGGAATAGATCATAGATATGAAGAAAAATTCAAGGACAGTTGAGGGCTATGATCTTTATGTAGACAGACAGAAATACACTCACACATGCATGTGTATGAACATGTATGTATACACACACACACACACACACACACACACACACACACACACACACACACACACACACACACACATACACACATGCACATGCACAATTACAGCCACTTGTTTTACTGCATCCCTTAGATATATGCTTGAGATCACATGAATGAATATATTCACAAATATTGGGCCAGAAATGCATCTCAGCCTGCTGATATCTGAACCATACAGTGCAACCCATTGCAGCTTCCTTCTGCCCTCTCAACATCTTAGTTCAGGAATTCGAGACAAGTATCCAAAATCAGGAACAGATTTTAAATATTTCTCATATTCTTAGAAAGATGTTGGAATAACAAACTTTACATTAGCAAACACTTTCTGAAGGATATAAAGTCTAAAACTAACATGCCTGCCATTATTTTTAGTGACTATAATCCACAAAACATTACCAGAAAGCCACATAGTTATGATGAAGAGACCAAAATATATCTTAACTTCCTTGATCAAGAATTCTGGACAAAGCAAAAAAAAAAATTGAGGAGACAAGGGTTTAAAATGTACCAATTTTATTATTTTTTATCTATTTGTTAATTAGGTAGACCAACTACATAAATTTTCCCTTTTTGGGATGGCATATGATCGCTGCCTGGTTAAGTGACTTTCTGAAAGTCACACAGTAGACCTCATAAACAGGACTTTAAGAACTTACAGTCTTTAGAGCACAATCAGTTTGGCTTTGTAAAAGGTAGAGTATGTATAAGAAACCCAAGCAACTTCTTTGAAAGAGTCACAGAAGCACTATATGAGGGTAATGTCATACAAATAGCTTACCTATATTTAGCTGACTTTCAACATTATACTCCACTCTGGTATCATTGATAAACTGGTCAAACTCAAATGAAATCCCTTTCTACCATGTTGGATTGCCAATTGGCTCATTGATAGATACCACTCTATTAGAGATAATGGCACACTGTCTTTCAGGAGACTTGTCACCAGTGGTGTACACCAGGGCTTCTGTTTTAAGGCTACTTCTATTTGAAATCTACTTCCCTGATGTCTGAGTTAACAAAAGATTCTAGTTAACTAAATTTATGATTTGATTGCAAGCTTAGTGCTGTCAAGTCCACCGAAGACATTCAAATCCTCAAAGAGGGTCCAACCTGAACAAACAAATGCTGTTAGAATAAGGGCCTTAATATGAACACCAAAAATGCAGCATTGTAGAGTTTAGTAAACATGAACTCTTATGCAGCTATCATATAAAAATCTCACCTTATAACAGCACTCTCATTAGAGATCTAGAACCTTTATATTCTGGCATCTCCTTTAACTACCACATATCCATGGTCATTAGGAGATCCTTCTAGCTCACCCAACTGATTACCAGGTATCATCTCTCATTTTAAAGAAATCATCATTCCCCTGTATTCGTCCCTCATGAAGCCTCTACTAGAATACAATGTAACCTTCAATATTTGCTTGTCCAAACACCTAATCCAATTTGAATAAACCTGGTGGTTTCTCAAAAAGAAAATAAGTTTCAGAAGTTTGGTTACTTACTTGGTTTCGGCTCAAGGACCATTGAGGAACATTGATTTCTTGAAGCTGAAATTATAGACATTTAAGTAAATCCAGTTATCCAAGTTTCTCTTAAAAGTAGGCAGCATATCTGATCAATGAATAGAGTGAGGCTGTTCCAAATAATAGGAATATGTTGTGAAATGAACTGTCCTCTTAACTTTGTCTTATTGTGATCATTACAGAACTTCAAATTATTCTGTCTGTAAGTTTTAATATAGTTATACATTTTTAAGTTTAAAGCCACTATCAGTTTTTGATTTTTGAAGGGTTTTTATGCTAGTTGCATTTTTCATAATTATGACATGCAGATGACCTCTCTTTAGGTGAAATATAATTGCATTATGATCCGACCTACGTAAATGTTCACAGATTTTTATGCTAACAGCTAAATTCTCAAAATTAGTGGCAAATAAGTCCAGTAAGTTTTTCCTATAGTATTTGTTTTATTTTAATTTTAATTTGTAAAACAGGGTAGATCACCAATCCCATTGGACCTTTTTCAGTCTTATCCTTGTGTTTTTTTAACTACCTGAGTAAAGCCATGGGTACTGATGGTGTCTAGGAATTATGCAAATAGAGAATCAGCAATATGATCCTTCCAATTTGTATTGAGATATTTTAAAATCCCCCATTAATAAACAAAGTCTGTGTTCAAGCATCTTATCCATATAACAGTCCATACTTTGACTTTGTTAATGTGATTAAACAGAGACACTTTTGAACCTAGTAAGCCCACAATAAGAGTTTGCATGCGGTTGTTACAAGAAGCTAGAATAGATTAAATAGATTCAAGAACAAGTAAAACAATCAATCTCCAAAGTATCAGAAACAAAATACTAGAATTCCATGCCTGGATATCCCTTAATAAACCAGATATATTATCTGCAACTGAAGCTTGGATGAAACCTTACATAAAAGGCTCAGAATTCCTCCCCCCGGCTATGCCTGTCTACAGGATGACAGAGCCCATAAAAAAGGAGGAGGCATTGCTATACTCTTTCCTAACATGTTGACCATTGTCCGATATTCTAACCCCATCCCTCAGTTCTCTCCATCCAACATGCTTACATCACTTCTTAAATGGAACAATTCTAAGTATCTCTGCGTCATAGCCTTATACATCCCCCCAGGTAACAATATTCCCCTACTAGAAGTTATTCTTGGCTGGATATCAGACAATATAAACAACACTTATCCTAGGTGATGTAAACATAAATTGGATAGATTTCTCAGGTCACTCTTCATCATCTAATATCACCCTCAAGTATACACAGTTAATAACAGATACAATTAGACCGAACAGAAATAAAGACAGTGGCTCAGTTCTTGACTGGATGCTAGTCTCTGACCCAAACAAAATTTCAGCAGCAGGCACACTTCCTTGCAGCATTAGTGACCACCTACCAGCCTATATACTATGTAAAACCACCCCAACACCTTCCCAACATCAATACAAACAAACTAGAAATCTAAGCAATTTTAATCCTTCAGCTCTTAACGAAACCCTGAGAAACACCAGTTGGAACATACTAAAAGTCCCGCCCCTTGATGAAGCTGTCAAGTTCTTTAACTCCAGATTCCTCAACACCTTAAACAAAGATGCCCATTAAGACAAAAAAGAGTAAAAAGTAAGCAAACCATATGAATCTCCAGAGCTACTAATCAAAACATGACTGCAAGGGACAAAATATGGAACAAATGTCAATGGTACAAGAATCTCACTGATCTCCTACAATGTAGACAGCTCTGTAATCAAGCAAAGTGCCTGGTCATTAATGACAGAAAAGAATATTATCCAAGGCTCCAAAAAATTACAAACAAAATCCAAAGACATCTAATTAACCCTGGTACCAAAACCACCCCTGCCCATTCCCAAGAAAACACTCAGTGAAGTAGCCACCCTCTTCACCTCACATTTCATCAACACAGTAGCTAAACTTGCCACTACCTTCCCCACAAACTAAATCTAATACTAACTCCCATCCACTAACACATCCTTCACAGGATATCAACCCTCCTCCCTACCCACCTTTTCTTTCTCCCCCATAACCATAACTAAACTCCTTAAACTGAAACCTGGCTCCAGTTTCCCTGACAAGTTACCCCAGAATACCTCCAAATGTCAGCTAGATCCATTGCTTATCCCATCAGCATACTTCTCAATATAGCCCTTCAAGAGTCCTATGTACCTACAATCTGGAAAAAAGCATATATTTTTCCTCTCCACAAAGGTGTTAATAATACAGATATTTCTTAATTTTTGGCCCATTGTTATTGTCTCCCCCTCTCTAAAATCCTGGAAAAATGTATCCAGTATCAACTACTAAACTATCTACTACTAAACCAACTCCTCTCCCCAACTCAACATGGGTATAGGCCAGGAACAGCAGCGCTACTGCTCTTATTTCCTTTATGGACACAATCAATCAAGCTAGAAGCACTGATAAATTTGTATTCTCACTCTTTCTTGACCTCTCAAAAGCTTTTGATACAGTCTCTCACACACTACTCCTCAGTAAACCCTCCAATCTAGGTATCTCCCCCAACACTAAACGGGTTCACTAACTGTCTAAAAAACAGACAGCAATCCATTAGATGGTTCAACGTTTTCTCTCCATTTCTTGAGTCTTCCCCAGGACTCCATCTTAGGACCTCTTCTTTTCAGTATTTTCATAAATGACTTTCACTCCACTCTTAAAAATGGGTCTGTAGTACAATATGCAGATGATTCAACCATTATTTGCTCTGCTAAATCAACAGCAGAACTTCTGCAAATAACCCAGAATGCCTTTACTGCTACTGAAATGCGGATGACCAATAACCATCTATCCCTAAACCCCAGCAAAAACAAATTGCTACTTATAACTCCCAAGAAAAACTGCTCTGTAAACAAAACAGATTTCAACATTCATTCTCAAAACAACACCACTATATATGTTGTCTGCCACACTAAATTACAAGGAGTTATTCTAGATGAAAACCTGACATTTGACTTCCATATCCACAATTATATCAAAACAATCCCCAAAACTAGGCACCCTCTGTAGACATAAACATTTTCGTAACTGCTCTACAAAGTGTACTCTTGCCTTAACCTTTCTCCTACCTTCTTTCCTGTATGGTGCTCCTCTCCTTACCAATATCCAGTCCTCCCTAAAAAACTAACTTGAGTCCTGTTACAAGTTTGTAACCAATGCAAAACACTCCTCCCATCACTGCATCTCCCTACAATTGCGTAACTAGCTTGAACTTCCATATTACCTAACCTACCTACAACTAATCACAGCACACAAAATCATTTACAAACCATCAGACTGCCCAGCTCTTTCTTCTATTTTAACCGACTACCACTCAAACAGGCCTCTTAGATCTGAAAATCAACTTCTCCTGCAAGTAGACAAACCAAATCTCCCAGCTGATGACATGCTCTACTCTTTCTCCATTGCCAAGCTATAGAATTCTCTCCTAATAGATATCAGAACCTGTAGCAATATCTCCTCCTTCAAAGAATCTCTGCGACAACACCTCTCCGCCCTATGGCAATGCAGATGGCTCAGTTCTCATCCATCCATAACCTGATCCCCCACATCCTAAGTAATATTCTCCTTAATTCACATCTTCACCTCCTCAAATCTTCATTTAAACACTACTTAAAACATGCATAAGTCGTCTATCTATGCCTTACTATCAGGTATTAATTCAATCACACATTGCCTGGCACTATTGTTCTGGCTGATACATTTAGTGCACCTTGTGAAAAATTTCTATACGATGCTTTCATCACTATAGTCTGTCAAAATGTACAACATTATGATTACTTAAGTTAGTACGTATCTCTAAACTATATTAATCTGTACATATTGTATATTTACATTCATCTTTTTTGGTATAATACTGTTTTTTTTTTTTCTTTTTTATAATAGCACCTGTATCGTATGTTTTCATGCATCTTATTCTGTTTTTGTATAATACTATTCATTTTAGTAAAACACTGCTTGTATCTACTAACTGCTTTGAATTTTCTATACTACTATACTAACTGACTTTTGCAGCTTTTGTTCCCGGGCCACCACTGAAAATGGGCTCTTTTGGCCCAGTGGACATTCCTGGCAAACAAATGCCAATACATAAATAAATAAGTTAAATAAAAAAAAATCCCCCACCTCTTTTCTGATCTTGGAGACATTTATATTTTATGTAACTAAGAAAATTAACACTAAATGAGTTTTAAGCCTTTATAATAACAACTTTATAAATTGATTGATTTAGTACGTATTTCAGTTCATTGTAATTGCTATTATTACTTTGCACATTACAAAGGTAACCATTTAAAATTATATTAAATACTGTTAATCCTGTGTTGATAAAGTTTCCTAAAAAGAAATGAGATGCAATGTTACCACTCAGAAAACTGGCACCATAATGACTTAAGTGTTGTTTATCCCTCAAGAACATTCTTTTGTTGATAACATATTCTTCCAATAAGTTATTACAGTTGTATTATACACAGTGCATAGCTGACAAAGTCAGAGATTAAAAATATGTGCTTTAGTAAAAAGATAGTCATTCCTTCATAGAGGCAGAATGATTTTGCTGAATGCTACCTGAATATAATTTGTTTCTGAGATCTCCAAAGCTGTTAATACTGACTGTTTCATGTTTTTTAAAGGAATATCATAGAGGTCATTTGCTCCTGCATGAATAATTATGTGATGGTACTTTATTTGTCTCTATAGTAGTTTTCTTATTATGTAAACTAAAAATAAAAATACCACGGCATTTCAGGACCGGAAAAAAATATACGTATAATAAGTGAAAATAATATAAACCCACGATACGGTCAAAAACAAGCAAACAAATTAATTTAATAAATAGATAAGGTACCTTTCGTTCATAACATATAACAAACTTCATCAAATAAAACACATAAACTAAGTCATTTCCTTATATAGGATCAAATCAGTCACATGATCATTCATCCCACTCCCTCCATTACTGATACATACTAAAAATAAACATGTATCATCATTTAAATATCCTAAAATCTATAATATAACATTATAAATACTTCATTTTACATATAATAATATGCCTATTAATAAAATAAATGTTATTTAAAAGTATTCATTGATAACGCATCCTCCATTTATCACTCAGTTTGTTTGTGTCTTTCGGCTTTTCCTGGTTAGGGGTCACCACAGCGGAACTCCGGTCTGCTAATGATTGGCAGTAGATTTTTACGCACCGAGTTACCAGCTCTGACACACAACCTTCAATGAAGGTATGCCCATTCACGCATGTCTCCACACAGAAGACGCTCTAGCTGAGAATCGAACCGAACAGCGTCTTACTGTGAGGCGACAACGCTACCGCAGCACCACCACCGCAGTATATCCATTTATCACTCAGTATACCCTGCAAATATAATTTACATTAAAATATTTTAAAAAACTCGTTCATTATTTCTCATATCTAACTTTCATCTCAATAAATTCCTCAGTTTTAATAAACACATAATAAAACACATGTCATTCAGGCCTGGCAGGTTATAAGCATTCAGCCGTACTTGCCATAATAATTCACCCTTTCCAGATGCAGTGACAAAGGCCCCCCTCTAGGATTATATTCAATCTGATCAGTAATGAAAAATTTAAACAAGTGCTGGGGGGTGCATGCATGTATGATCTGCTAATGCACTATCCATTTTATGGTTCCACGTACTATATATGTTCTCATAAATTCTATCTCTAAGGTGACGATCCGTTTTTCCAATATAAAATACATCACATGCTTGACATATTGCTGCATACACTACTGTCTTTGAACAACAGTTGCATTTTGTTTTACAGTAAATTTCCATTCCATTTATCATTATACTAGTGCCCTCCTGGATATATTTACAGTATGGACATGTTCCACATTGTTTCATAGATATAATATAGTTTTATAGATATAAATACAGCTATAGATATATTACTACTATCTGCTTAGATGCATTATACACCAAGTCTGCCATCCAGAGTGTTATAAATTCAGTGATTGTGGACAATGATCGACCATTTGCTACACAATTAATTATCTAATAAATATTTACCTTCCAGTATACTAAGTGACTCTATCAACTAGAGACAGTGTAACAACTGACTAATTGGATTTAAGTCATTGTTCTTTATGCACTGATCATATGAAGTATTTGCAGTTAAGAACTTATTAAATAATAAGTCTTCTAAATGGATTTTGTTCGGTGTATCCATACTGCCACACTTAGTTACTCAACTGAAATTGAGTCTAAATTAAAAGAGTGAAAAGCAAATAAAGTATATGTCTTATAAATTTTGTTTTGAGCATGATAATGACAATATATATATATATATATATATACATATATATATATATATATATATATATACAGTGGACAGATCTAGGTCATTGTGCCAGTCTTGTTTTTGTACAATTTCACAGTGTGGTAGTTTATGCAGCAAGTTCATTAAATATATATGAAGCAAGTCTCTAATAAAATAAATCATAAAGCAGGAATTATGTATTATGAATTCTCAAATATAACCTACAAATAGGGTATACAAAGATGTTCTGCAGTAGTTTGTGTGTCTGGTAGATTAAATATGTCTGGATCAAAACTAAACTCAAATAACCCATACACTAGAAATATGTATTATGAGTTGACAATGATAAGCTACAAATTGTATACAATTTATGTTTATATATGTATATATTTATTTATTTATTCATTTATTCCTATATGTTAACTGTGATAATCCAACTAAGCAATATAGCCACTTTTCAGTGGAGTTCTGGAAAAGAATGTTCCACAAAACTGTATAGTACACAATTAAACCTGCTATTGGTAGGCATTTTACATATCATTACAAATGAACTACACTAGTAAATAAAATGCTAATTAAATAGTAGAAAATTATAATAATCAACGCAATTACACATAGGAATAAAGAAGAGCTATAGGGTAGAAAAATAGGGATAGTTCACAAGAATGAGGTTGAATAACTGAGAGATATGTAAAGCAGAAGTGCTGGAATGAAAATATAACAGAGATGTAACTAAAGTCTGTAGAGTGTAAGATGAGGACAGGTAGTAAGGTAAGTCTAATGTTATGCTTGGATGGTGTTCTAATTTTGCAAGGTATTGCTTTAGCTGTACAATAAATTTATTGTCATTCTCCTGTTGCTGTTTTCCTACCCACCTCGTTCATTTTCCACTTGTTAAAATAAACAATCTGCACATATTGTACATATGATAGGGTTGTGACTGCCGTACTCATACTCATGTCATTCCTTATCTTGTGCTTCAGCAGGTTTTAATCCTGCTATAGATTTTACTCTGATGGCACGTATTTTTATTTTGTTGTGTTTAACACTTTTTTCTAATTTGTAATTTACAACAATATTGGTTACTGAAAATGGTCTTTTGCTTGTTTTGAATATCCTAGTAAAATGCATATATGAATGACTGAATAACTAATTGTATAAAATTCCCCAACATCCACAATAAAACTTTAAAATACAGTCAAGCATTAACCTAAGTAATGTATAATCATTATTTGAGGCAATTATATATAGGTTACAGTTAATGGGGTAAGTCAGTATTTTATACAGGG